>NW_027257553.1:1059966-1114335 GCF_043159975.1 Macaca nemestrina
GATCCGAAATATCTGTTCTCAGATTCCACAGAAATAAGGCTAGCAAAGAGATCCACGAAATACAGATGTAAATCTGTGAGATGAATTAACAGAACACTAAGCAGTTTCTCAGAAAGCTTCTTTCCAGATTTCATCTGAGGATATTTCCTTTTTCACCATGGCCCTCTATGGGCTTCCAAATATCACTTTGCCAATTCCACAAGAACTGTCTTAGCGAAAGGCTTCTTGAGGGGAAAGCTGTAACTCTCTGAGATGATTTCACAGAACACAAAGGAGTTTCTCAGAAAGCTTCTTTCTCTTTGTGATCGGACGATATTTCCTTTGGCCCTATAGTCTTCAAAGGGATCCGAAATATCTGTTCTCAGATTCCACAGAAATAAGGCTAGCAAAGAGATCCACGAAATACAGATGTAACTCTGTGAGATGAATTAACAGAACACTAAGCAGTTTCTCAGAAAGCTTCTTTCCAGATTTCATCTGAGGATATTTGCTTTTTTACCATAGCCCTCTATGGGCTTCCAAATATCACTTTTCCAATTCCACAAGAACTGTCTTAGCGAAAGGCTTCTTGAGGGGAAAGCTGTAACTCTGTGAGATGATTTCACAGAACACAAAGAAGTTTCTCAGAAAGCTTCTTTCTCTTTGTTATCGGAGGATATTTCCTTTGGCCCTATAGTCTTCAAAGGGATCCGAAATATCTGTTCTCAGATTCCACAGAAAAAAAGCTAGCAAAGAGATCCACGGAATACAGATGTAACTCTGTGAGATGAATTAACAGAACACTAAGCAGTTTCTCAGAAAGCTTCTTTCCAGATTTCATCTGAGGATATTTCCTTTTTCACCATAGCCCTCTATGGGCTTCCAAATATCACTTTGCCAATTCCACAAGAACTGTCTTAGCGAAAGGCTTCTTGAGGGGAAAGCTGTAACTCTCTGAGATGATTTCACAGAACACAAAGGAGTTTCTCAGAAAGCTTCTTTCTCTTTGTGATCGGACGATATTTCCTTTGGCCCTCTAGTCTTCAAAGGGATCCGAAATATCTGTTCTCAGATTCCACAGAAAAAAGGCTAGCAAAGAGATCCACGAAATACAGATGTAACTCTGTGAGATGAATTAACAGAACACTAAGCAGTTTCTCAGAAAGCTTCTTTCCAGATTTCATCTGAGGATATTTCCTTTTTTACCATAGCCCTCTATGGGCTTCCAAATATCACTTTGCCAATTCCACAAGAACTGTCTTAGCGAAAGGCTTCTTGAGGGGAAAGCTGTAACTCTCTGAGATGATTTCACAGAACACAAAGAAGTTTCTCAGAAAGCTTCTTTCTCTTTGTTATCGGAGGATATTTCCTTTGGCCCTATAGTCTTCAAAGGGATCCGAAATATCTGTTCTCAGATTCCACAGAAATAAGGCTAGCAAAGAGATCCACGAAATACAGATGTAACTCTGTGAGATGAATTAACAGAACACTAAGCAGTTTCTCAGAAAGCTTCTTTCCAGATTTCATCTGAGGATATTTCCTTTTTCACCATGGCCCTGTATGGGCTTCCAAATATCACTTTGCCAATTCCACAAGAACTGTCTTAGCGAAAGGCTTCTTGAGGGGAAAGCTGTAACTCTCTGAGATGATTTCACAGAACACAAAGGAGTTTCTCAGAAAGCTTCTTTCTCTTTGTGATCGGACGATATTTCCTTTGGCCCTATAGTCTTCAAAGGGATCCGAAATATCTGTTCTCAGATTCCACAGAAAAAAGGCTAGCAAAGAGATCCACGAAATACAGATGTAACTCTGTGAGATGAATTAACAGAACACTAAGCAGTTTCTCAGAAAGCTTCTTTCCAGATTTCATCTGAGGATATTTCCTTTTTTACCATAGCCCTCTATGGGCTTCCAAATATCACTTTGCCAATTCCACAAGAACTGTCTTAGCGAAAGGCTTCTTGAGGGGAAAGCTGTAACTCTGTGAGATGATTTCACAGAACACAAAGAAGTTTCTCAGAAAGCTTCTTTCTCTTTGTTATCGGAGGATATTTCCTTTGGCCCTATAGTCTTCAAAGGGATCCGAAATATCTGTTCTCAGATTCCACAGAAATAAGGCTAGCAAAGAGATCCACGAAATACAGATGTAACTCTGTGAGATGAATTAACAGAACACTAAGCAGTTTCTCAGAAAGCTTCTTTCCAGATTTCATCTGAGGATATTTCCTTTTTCACCATGGCCCTGTAAGGGCTTCCAAATATCACTTTGCCAATTCCACAAGAACTGTCTTAACGAAAGGCTTCTTGAGGGGAAAGCTGTAACTCTCTGAGATGATTTCACAGAACACAAAGGAGTTTCTCAGAAAGCTTCTTTCTCTTTGTGATCGGACGATATTTCCTTTGGCCCTATAGTCTTCAAAGGGATCCGAAATATCTGTTCTCAGATTCCACAGAAAAAAGGATAGCAAAGAGATCCACGAAATACAGATGTAACTCTGTGAGATGAATTAACAGAACACTAAGCAGTTTCTCAGAAAGCTTCTTTCCAGATTTCATCTGAGGATATTTGCTTTTTTACCATAGCCCTCTATGGGCTTCCAAATATCACTTTGCCAATTCCACAAGAACTGTCTTAGCGAAAGGCTTCTTGAGGGGAAAGCTGTAACTCTGTGAGATGATTTCACAGAACACAAAGAAGTTTCTCAGAAAGCTTCGTTCTCTTTGTTATCGGAGGATATTTCCTTTGCCCTCTAGTCTTCAAAGGGATCCGAAATATCTGTTCTCAGATTCCACAGAAATAAGGCTAGCAAAGAGATCCACGAAATACAGATGTAACTCTGTGAGATGAATTAACAGAACACTAAGCAGTTTCTCAGAAAGCTTCTTTCCAGATTTCATCTGAGGATATTTCCTTTTTCACCATAGCCCTCTATGGGCTTCCAAATATCACTTTGCCAATTCCACAAGAACTGTCTTAGCGAAAGGCTTCTTGAGGGGAAAGCTGTAACTCTGTGAGATGATTTCACAGAACACAAAGAAGTTTCTCAGAAAGCTTCTTTCTCTTTGTTATCGGAGGATATTTCCTTTGGCCCTATAGTCTTCAAAGGGATGCGAAATATCTGTTCTCAGATTCCACAGAAATAAGGCTAGCAAAGAGATCCACGAAATACAGATGTAACTCTGTGAGATGAATTAACAGAACACTAAGCAGTTTCTCAGAAAGCTTCTTTCCAGATTTCATCTGAGGATATTTCCTTTTTCACCATAGCCCTCTATGGGCTTCCAAATATCACTTTGCCAATTCCACAATAACAGTCTTAGCGAAAGGCTTCTTGAGGGAAAAGCTGTAACTCTGTGAGATGATTTCACAGAACACAAAGAAGTTTCTCAGAAAGCTTCTTTCTCTTTGTTATCGCACGATATTTCCATTGGCCCTATAGTCTTCAAAGGGATCCGAAATATCTGTTCTCAGATTCCACAGAAATAAGGCTAGCAAAGAGATCCACGAAATACAGATGTAACTCTGTGAGATGAATTAACAGAACACTAAGCAGTTTCTCAGAAAGCTTCTTTCCAGATTTCATCTGAGGATATTTCCTTTTTCACCATGGCCCTCTATGGGCTTCCAAATATCACTTTGCCAATTCCACAAGAACTGTCTTAGCGAAAGGCTTCTTGAGGGGAAAGCTGTAACTCTGTGAGATGATTTCACAGAACACAAAGTAGTTTCTCAGAAAGCTTCTTTCTCTTTGTGATCGGACGATATTTCCTTTGGCCCTATAGTCTTCAAAGGGATCCGAAATATCTGTTCTCAGATTCCACAGAAAAAAGGCTAGCAAAGAGATCCACGAAATACAGATGTAACTCTGTGTGATGAATTAACAGAACACTAAGCAGTTTCTCAGAAAGCTTCTTTCCAGATTTCATCTGAGGATATTTGCTTTTTTACCCTAGCCCTCTATGGGCTTCCAAATATCACTTTGCCAATTCCACAAGAACTGTCTTAGCGAAAGGCTTCTTGAGGGGAAAGCTGTAACTCTGTGAGATGATTTCACAGAACACAAAGAAGTTTCTCAGAAAGCTTCTTTCTCTTTGTTATCGGAGGATATTTCCTTTGGCCCTATAGTCTTCAAAGGGATCCGTAATATCTGTTCTCAGATTCCACAGAAAAAAGGCTAGCAAAGAGATCCACGAAATACAAATGTAACTCTGTGAGATGAATTAACAGAACACTAAGCAGTTTCTCAGAAAGCTTCTTTCCAGATTTCATCTGAGGATATTTCCTTTTTCACCATAGCCCTCTATGGGCTTCCAAATATCACTTTGCCAATTCCACAAGAACAGTCTTAGCGAAAGGCTTCTTTAGGGAAAAGCTGAAACTCTGTGAGATGATTTCACAGAACACAAAGAAGTTTCTCAGAAAGCTTCTTTCTCTTTGTTATCGGAGGATATTTCCTTTGGCCCTATAGTCTTCAACGGGATCCGAAATATCTGTTCTCAGATTCCACAGAAATAAGGCTAGCAAAGAGATCCACGAAATACAGATGTAACTCTGTGAGATGAATTAACAGAACACTAAACAGTTTCTCAGAAAGCTTCTTTCCAGATTTCATCTGAGGATATTTCCTTTTTCACCATAGCCCTCTATGGGCTTCCAAATATCACTTTGCCAATTCCACAAGAACTGTCTTAGCGAAAGGCTTCTTGAGGCGAAAGCTGTAACTCTGTGAGATGATTTCACAGAACACAAAGAAGTTTCTCAGAAAGCTTCGTTCTCTTTGTTATCGGAGGATATTTCCTTTGCCCTATAGTCTTCAAAGGGATCCGAAATATCTGTTCTCAGATTCCACAGAAATAAGGCTAGCAAAGAGATCCACGAAATACAGATGTAACTCTGTGAGATGAATTAAAAGAACACTAAGCAGTTTCTCAGAAAGCTTCTTTCCAGATTTCATCTGAGGATATTTCCTTTTTCACCATGGCCCTCTATGGGCTTCCAAATATCACTTTGCCAATTCCACAAGAACTGTCTTAGCGAAAGGCTTCTTGAGGGGAAAGCTGTAACTCTCTGAGATGATTTCACAGAACACAAAGGAGTTTCTCAGAAAGCTTCTTTCTCTTTGTGATCGGACGATATTTCCTTTGGCCCTATAGTCTTCAAAGGGATCCGAAATATCTGTTCTCAGATTCCACAGAAAAAAGGCTAGCAAAGAGATCCACGAAATACAGATGTAACTCTGTGAGATGAATTAACAGAACACTAAGCAGTTTCTCAGAAAGCTTCTTTCCAGATTTCATCTGAGGATATTTCCTTTTTCACCATGGCCCTCTATGGGCTTCCAAATATCACTTTGCCAATTCCACAAGAACTGTCTTAGCGAAAGGCTTCTTGAGGGGAAAGCTGTAACTCTCTGAGATGATTTCACAGAACACAAAGGAGTTTCTCAGAAAGCTTCTTTCTCTTTGTGATCGGACGATATATCCTTTGGCACTATAGTCTTCAAAGGGATCCGAAATATCTGTTCTCAGATTCCACAGAAAAAAGGCTAGCGAAGAGATCCACGAAATACAGATGTAACTCTGTGAGATGAATTAACAGAACACTAAGCAGTTTCTCAGAAAGCTTCTTTCCAGATTTCATCTGAGGATATTTCCTTTTTCACCATAGCCCTCTATGGGCTTCCAAATATCACTTTGCCAATTCCACAAGAACAGTCTTAGCGAAAGGCTTCTTGAGGGAAAAGCTGTAACTCTGTGAGATGATTTCACAGAACACAAAGAAGTTTCTCAGAAAGCTTCTTTCTCTTTGTTATCGGAGGATATTTCCATTGGCCCTATAGTCTTCAAAGGGATCCGAAATATCTGTTCTCAGATTCCACAGAAATAAGGCTAGCAAAGAGATCCACGAAATACAGATGTAACTCTGTGAGATGAATTAACAGAACACTAAGCAGTTTCTCAGAAAGCTTCTTTCCAGATTTCATCTGAGGATATTTCCTTTTTCACCATGGCCCTCTATGGGCTTCCAAATATCACTTTGCCAATTCCACAAGAACTGTCTTAGCGAAAGGCTTCTTGAGGGGAAAGCTGTAACTCTCTGAGATGATTTCACAGAACACAAAGGAGTTTCTCAGAAAGCTTCTTTCTCTGTGATCGGACGATATTTCCTTTGGCCCTATAGTCTTCAAAGGGGTCCGAAATATCTGTTCTCAGATTCCACAGAAATAAGTCTAGCAAAGAGATCCATGAAATACAGATGTAACTCTGTGAGATGAATTAACAGAACACTAAGCAGTTTCTCAGAAAGCTTCTTTCCAGATTTCATCTGAGGATGTTTGCTTTTTTACCATAGCCCTCTATGGGCTTCCAAATATCACTTTGCCAATTCCACAAGAACTGTCTTAGCGAAAGGCTTCTTGAGGGGAAAGCTGTAACTCTGTGAGATGATTTCACAGAACACAAAGAAGTTTCTCAGAAAGCTTCTTTCTCTTTGTTATCGGAGGATATTTCCTTTGGCCCTATACTCTACAAAGGGATCCGAAATATCTGTTCTCAGATTCCACAGAAAAAAAGCTAGCAAAGAGATCCACGGAATACAGATGTAAATCTGTGAGATGAATTAACAGAACACTAAGCAGTTTCTCAGAAAGCTTCTTTCCAGATTTCATCTGAGGATATTTCCTTTTTCACCATAGCCCTCTATGGGCTTCCAAATATCACTTTGCCAATTCCACAAGAACTGTCTTAGCGAAAGGCTTCTTGAGGGGAAAGCTGTAACTCTGTGAGATGATTTCACAGAACACAAAGAAGTTTCTCAGAAAGCTTCTTTCTCTTTGTTATCGGAGGATATATCCTTTGCCCTATAGTCTTCAAAGGGATCCGAAATATCTGTTCTCAGATTCCACAGAAATAAGGCTAGCAAAGAGATCCACGAAATACAGATGTAAATCTGTGAGATGAATTAACAGAACACTAAGCAGTTTCTCAGAAAGCTTCTTTCCAGATTTCATCTGAGGATATTTCCTTTTTCACCATGGCCCTCTATGGGCTTCCAAATATCACTTTGCCAATTCCACAAGAACTGTCTTAGCGAAAGGCTTCTTGAGGGGAAAGCTGTAACTCTCTGAGATGATTTCACAGAACACAAAGGAGTTTCTCAGAAAGCTTCTTTCTCTTTGTGATCGGACGATATTTCCTTTGGCCCTATAGTCTTCAAAGGGATCCGAAATATCTGTTCTCAGATTCCACAGAAATAAGGCTAGCAAAGAGATCCACGAAATACAGATGTAACTCTGTGAGATGAATTAACAGAACACTAAGCAGTTTCTCAGAAAGCTTCTTTCCAGATTTCATCTGAGGATATTTGCTTTTTTACCATAGCCCTCTATGGGCTTCCAAATATCACTTTTCCAATTCCACAAGAACTGTCTTAGCGAAAGGCTTCTTGAGGGGAAAGCTGTAACTCTGTGAGATGATTTCACAGAACACAAAGAAGTTTCTCAGAAAGCTTCTTTCTCTTTGTTATCGGAGGATATTTCCTTTGGCCCTATAGTCTTCAAAGGGATCCGAAATATCTGTTCTCAGATTCCACAGAAAAAAAGCTAGCAAAGAGATCCACGGAATACAGATGTAACTCTGTGAGATGAATTAACAGAACACTAAGCAGTTTCTCAGAAAGCTTCTTTCCAGATTTCATCTGAGGATATTTCCTTTTTCACCATAGCCCTCTATGGGCTTCCAAATATCACTTTGCCAATTCCACAAGAACTGTCTTAGCGAAAGGCTTCTTGAGGGGAAAGCTGTAACTCTCTGAGATGATTTCACAGAACACAAAGGAGTTTCTCAGAAAGCTTCTTTCTCTTTGTGATCGGACGATATTTCCTTTGGCCCTCTAGTCTTCAAAGGGATCCGAAATATCTGTTCTCAGATTCCACAGAAAAAAGGCTAGCAAAGAGATCCACGAAATACAGATGTAACTCTGTGAGATGAATTAACAGAACACTAAGCAGTTTCTCAGAAAGCTTCTTTCCAGATTTCATCTGAGGATATTTCCTTTTTTACCATAGCCCTCTATGGGCTTCCAAATATCACTTTGCCAATTCCACAAGAACTGTCTTAGCGAAAGGCTTCTTGAGGGGAAAGCTGTAACTCTCTGAGATGATTTCACAGAACACAAAGAAGTTTCTCAGAAAGCTTCTTTCTCTTTGTTATCGGAGGATATTTCCTTTGGCCCTATAGTCTTCAAAGGGATCCGAAATATCTGTTCTCAGATTCCACAGAAATAAGGCTAGCAAAGAGATCCACGAAATACAGATGTAACTCTGTGAGATGAATTAACAGAACACTAAGCAGTTTCTCAGAAAGCTTCTTTCCAGATTTCATCTGAGGATATTTCCTTTTTCACCATGGCCCTGTATGGGCTTCCAAATATCACTTTGCCAATTCCACAAGAACTGTCTTAGCGAAAGGCTTCTTGAGGGGAAAGCTGTAACTCTCTGAGATGATTTCACAGAACACAAAGGAGTTTCTCAGAAAGCTTCTTTCTCTTTGTGATCGGACGATATTTCCTTTGGCCCTATAGTCTTCAAAGGGATCCGAAATATCTGTTCTCAGATTCCACAGAAAAAAGGCTAGCAAAGAGATCCACGAAATACAGATGTAACTCTGTGAGATGAATTAACAGAACACTAAGCAGTTTCTCAGAAAGCTTCTTTCCAGATTTCATCTGAGGATATTTCCTTTTTTACCATAGCCCTCTATGGGCTTCCAAATATCACTTTGCCAATTCCACAAGAACTGTCTTAGCGAAAGGCTTCTTGAGGGGAAAGCTGTAACTCTGTGAGATGATTTCACAGAACACAAAGAAGTTTCTCAGAAAGCTTCTTTCTCTTTGTTATCGGAGGATATTTCCTTTGGCCCTATAGTCTTCAAAGGGATCCGAAATATCTGTTCTCAGATTCCACAGAAATAAGGCTAGCAAAGAGATCCACGAAATACAGATGTAACTCTGTGAGATGAATTAACAGAACACTAAGCAGTTTCTCAGAAAGCTTCTTTCCAGATTTCATCTGAGGATATTTCCTTTTTCACCATGGCCCTGTAAGGGCTTCCAAATATCACTTTGCCAATTCCACAAGAACTGTCTTAACGAAAGGCTTCTTGAGGGGAAAGCTGTAACTCTCTGAGATGATTTCACAGAACACAAAGGAGTTTCTCAGAAAGCTTCTTTCTCTTTGTGATCGGACGATATTTCCTTTGGCCCTATAGTCTTCAAAGGGATCCGAAATATCTGTTCTCAGATTCCACAGAAAAAAGGATAGCAAAGAGATCCACGAAATACAGATGTAACTCTGTGAGATGAATTAACAGAACACTAAGCAGTTTCTCAGAAAGCTTCTTTCCAGATTTCATCTGAGGATATTTGCTTTTTTACCATAGCCCTCTATGGGCTTCCAAATATCACTTTGCCAATTCCACAAGAACTGTCTTAGCGAAAGGCTTCTTGAGGGGAAAGCTGTAACTCTGTGAGATGATTTCACAGAACACAAAGAAGTTTCTCAGAAAGCTTCTTTCTCTTTGTTATCGGAGGATATTTCCTTTGGCCCTATAGTCTTCAAAGGGATCCGAAATATCTGTTCTCAGATTCCACAGAAATAAGGCTAGCAAAGAGATCCACGAAATACAGATGTAACTCTGTGAGATGAATTAACAGAACACTAAGCAGTTTCTCAGAAAGCTTCTTTCCAGATTTCATCTGAGGATATTTCCTTTTTCACCATAGCCCTCTATGGGCTTCCAAATATCACTTTGCCAATTCCACAATAACAGTCTTAGCGAAAGGCTTCTTGAGGGAAAAGCTGTAACTCTGTGAGATGATTTCACAGAACAGAAAGAAGTTTCTCAGAAAGCTTCTTTCTCTTTGTTATCGCACGATATTTCCATTGGCCCTATAGTCTTCAAAGGGATCCGAAATATCTGTTCTCAGATTCCACAGAAATAAGGCTAGCAAAGAGATCCACGAAATACAGATGTAACTCTGTGAGATGAATTAACAGAACACTAAGCAGTTTCTCAGAAAGCTTCTTTCCAGATTTCATCTGAGGATATTTCCTTTTTCACCATGGCCCTCTATGGGCTTCCAAATATCACTTTGCCAATTCCACAAGAACTGTCTTAGCGAAAGGCTTCTTGAGGGGAAAGCTGTAACTCTGTGAGATGATTTCACAGAACACAAAGTAGTTTCTCAGAAAGCTTCTTTCTCTTTGTGATCGGACGATATTTCCTTTGGCCCTATAGTCTTCAAAGGGATCCGAAATATCTGTTCTCAGATTCCACAGAAAAAAGGCTAGCAAAGAGATCCACGAAATACAGATGTAACTCTGTGTGATGAATTAACAGAACACTAAGCAGTTTCTCAGAAAGCTTCTTTCCAGATTTCATCTGAGGATATTTGCTTTTTTACCCTAGCCCTCTATGGGCTTCCAAATATCACTTTGCCAATTCCACAAGAACTGTCTTAGCGAAAGGCTTCTTGAGGGGAAAGCTGTAACTCTGTGAGATGATTTCACAGAACACAAAGAAGTTTCTCAGAAAGCTTCTTTCTCTTTGTTATCGGAGGATATTTCCTTTGGCCCTATAGTCTTCAAAGGGATCCGTAATATCTGTTCTCAGATTCCACAGAAAAAAGGCTAGCAAAGAGATCCACGAAATACAAATGTAACTCTGTGAGATGAATTAACAGAACACTAAGCAGTTTCTCAGAAAGCTTCTTTCCAGATTTCATCTGAGGATATTTCCTTTTTCACCATAGCCCTCTATGGGCTTCCAAATATCACTTTGCCAATTCCACAAGAACAGTCTTAGCGAAAGGCTTCTTTAGGGAAAAGCTGAAACTCTGTGAGATGATTTCACAGAACACAAAGAAGTTTCTCAGAAAGCTTCTTTCTCTTTGTTATCGGAGGATATTTCCTTTGGCCCTATAGTCTTCAACGGGATCCGAAATATCTGTTCTCAGATTCCACAGAAATAAGGCTAGCAAAGAGATCCACGAAATACAGATGTAACTCTGTGAGATGAATTAACAGAACACTAAACAGTTTCTCAGAAAGCTTCTTTCCAGATTTCATCTGAGGATATTTCCTTTTTCACCATAGCCCTCTATGGGCTTCCAAATATCACTTTGCCAATTCCACAAGAACTGTCTTAGCGAAAGGCTTCTTGAGGCGAAAGCTGTAACTCTGTGAGATGATTTCACAGAACACAAAGAAGTTTCTCAGAAAGCTTCGTTCTCTTTGTTATCGGAGGATATTTCCTTTGCCCTATAGTCTTCAAAGGGATCCGAAATATCTGTTCTCAGATTCCACAGAAATAAGGCTAGCAAAGAGATCCACGAAATACAGATGTAACTCTGTGAGATGAATTAAAAGAACACTAAGCAGTTTCTCAGAAAGCTTCTTTCCAGATTTCATCTGAGGATATTTCCTTTTTCACCATGGCCCTCTATGGGCTTCCAAATATCACTTTGCCAATTCCACAAGAACTGTCTTAGCGAAAGGCTTCTTGAGGGGAAAGCTGTAACTCTCTGAGATGATTTCACAGAACACAAAGGAGTTTCTCAGAAAGCTTCTTTCTCTTTGTGATCGGACGATATTTCCTTTGGCCCTATAGTCTTCAAAGGGATCCGAAATATCTGTTCTCAGATTCCACAGAAAAAAGGCTAGCAAAGAGATCCACGAAATACAGATGTAACTCTGTGAGATGAATTAACAGAACACTAAGCAGTTTCTCAGAAAGCTTCTTTCCAGATTTCATCTGAGGATATTTCCTTTTTCACCATGGCCCTCTATGGGCTTCCAAATATCACTTTGCCAATTCCACAAGAACTGTCTTAGCGAAAGGCTTCTTGAGGGGAAAGCTGTAACTCTCTGAGATGATTTCACAGAACACAAAGGAGTTTCTCAGAAAGCTTCTTTCTCTTTGTGATCGGACGATATATCCTTTGGCACTATAGTCTTCAAAGGGATCCGAAATATCTGTTCTCAGATTCCACAGAAAAAAGGCTAGCGAAGAGATCCACGAAATACAGATGTAACTCTGTGAGATGAATTAACAGAACACTAAGCAGTTTCTCAGAAAGCTTCTTTCCAGATTTCATCTGAGGATATTTGCTTTTTTACCATAGCCCTCTATGGGCTTCCAAATATCACTTTGCCAATTCCACAAGAACTGTCTTAGCGAAAGGCTTCTTGAGGGGAAAGCTGTAACTCTGTGAGATGATTTCACAGAACACAAAGAAGTTTCTCAGAAAGCTTCTTTCTCTTTGTTATCGGAGGATATTTCCTTTGGCCCTATAGTCTTCAAAGGGATCCGAAATATCTGTTCTCAGATTCCACAGAAAAAAGGCTAGCAAAGAGATCCACGAAATACAGATGTAACTCTGTGAGATGAATTAACAGAACACTAAGCAGTTTCTCAGAAAACTTCTTTCCAGATTTCATCTGAGAATATTTCCTTTTTCACCATAGCCCTCTATGGGCTTTCAAATATCACTTTGCCAATTCCACAAGAACTGACTTAGCGAAAGGCTTCTTGAGGGGAAAGCTGTAACTCTGTGAGATGATTTCACAGAACACAAAGAAGTTTCTCAGAAAGCTTCTTTCTCTTTGTTATCGGAGGATATTTCCTTTGGCCCTATAGTCTTCAAAGGGATCCGAAATATCTGTTCTCAGATTCCACAGAAATAAGGCTAGCAAAGACTTCCACAAAATACCGATGTAACACTGTGAGATGAATTAACAGAACACTAAGCAGTTTCTCAGAAAGCTTCTTTCCAGATTTCATCTGAGGATATTTCCTTTTTCACCATAGCCCTCTATGGGCTTCCAAATATCACTTTGCCAATTCCACAAGAACAGTCTTAGCGAAAGGCTTCTTGAGGGAAAAGCTGAAACTCTGTGAGATGATTTCACAGAACACAAAGAAGTTTCTCAGAAAGCTTCTTTCTCTTTGTTATCGGAGGATATTTCCTTTGGCCCTATAGTCTTCAACGGGATCCGAAATATCTGTTCTCAGATTCCACAGAAATAAGGCTAGCAAAGAGATCCACGAAATACAGATGTAATTCTGTGAGATGAATTAACAGAACACTAAACACTTTCTCAGAAAGCTTCTTTCCAGATTTCATCTGAGGATATTTCCTTTTTCACCATAGCCCTCTATGGGCTTCCAAATATCACTTTGCCAATTCCACAAGAACTGTCTTAGCGAAAGGCTTCTTGAGGGGAAAGCTGTAACTCTGTGAGATGATTTCACAGAACACAAAGAAGTTTCTCAGAAAGCTTCTTTCTCTTCGTTATCGGAGGATATTTCCTTTGCCCTATAGTCTTCAAAGGGATCCGAAATATCTGTTCTCAGATTCCACCGAAATAAGGCTAGCAAAGAGATCCACGAAATACAGATGTAACTCTGTGAGATGAATTAACAGAACACTAAGCAGTTTCTCAGAAAGCTTCTTTCCAGATTTCATCTGAGGATATTTCCTTTTTCACCATGGCCCTCTATGGGCTTCCAAATATCACTTTGCCAATTCCACAAGAACTGTCTTAGCGAAAGGCTTCTTGAGGGGAAAGCTGTAACTCTCTGAGATGATTTCACAGAACACAAAGGAGTTTCTCAGAAAGCTTCTTTCTCTTTTTTATCGGACGATATTTCCTTTGGCCCTATAGTCTTCAAAGGGATCCGAAATATCTGTTCTCAGATTCCACAGAAATAAGGCTAGCAAAGAGATCCACGAAATACAGATGTAACTCTGTGAGATGAATTAACAGAACACTAAGCAGTTTCTCAGAAAGCTTCTTTCCAGATTTCATCTGAGGATATTTCCTTTTTCACCATGGCCCTCTATGGGCTTCCAAATATCACTTGGCCAATTCCACAAGAACTGTCTTAGCGAAAGGCTTCTTGAGGGGAAAGCTGTAACTCTCTGAGATGATTTCACAGAACACAAAGGAGTTTCTCAGAAAGCTTCTTTCTCTTTGTGATCGGACGATATTTCCTTTGGCCCTATAGTCTTCAAAGGGATCCGAAATATCTGTTCTCAGATTCCACAGAAAAAAGGCTAGCAAAGAGATCCACGAAATACAGATGTAACTCTGTGAGATGAATTAACAGAACACTAAGCAGTTTCTCAGAAAGCTTCTTTCCAGATTTCATCTGAGGATATTTCCTTTTTCACCATAGCCCTCTATGGGCTTTCAAATATCACTTTGCCAATTCCACAACTGTCTTAGCGAAAGGCTTCTTGAGGGGAAAGCTGTAACTCTGTGAGATGATTTCACAGAACACAAAGAAGTTTCTCAGAAAGCTTCTTTCTCTTCGTTATCGGAGGATATTTCCTTTGGCCCTATAGTCTTCAAAGGGATCCGAAATATCTGTTCTCAGATTCCACAGAAATAAGGCTAGCAAAGAGATCCACGAAATACAGATGTAACTCTGTGAGATGAATTAACAGAACACTAAGCAGTTTCTCAGAAAGCTTCTTTCCGGATTTCATCTGAGGATATTTCCTTTTTCACCATGGCCCTCTATGGGCTTCCAAATATCACTTTGCCAATTCCACAAGAACTGTATTAACGAAAGGCTTCTTGAGGGGAAAGCTGTAACTCTGTGAGATGATTTCACAGAACACAAAGAGTTTCTCAGAAAGCTACTTTCTCTTTGTTATCGGAGGATATTTCCTTTGCCCTATAGTCTTCAAAGGGATCCGAAATATCTGTTCTCAGATTCCACAGAAATGAGGCTAGCAAAGAGATCCACGAAATACAGATGTAACTCTGTGAGATGAATTAACAGAACACTAAGCAGTTTCTCAGAAAGCTTCTTTCCAGATTTCATCTGAGGATATTTCCTTTTTCACCATGGCCCTCTATGGGCTTCCAAATATCACTTTGCCAATTCCACAAGAACTGTCTTAGCGAAAGGCTTCTTGAGGGGAAAGCTGTAACTCTCTGAGATGATTTCACAGAACACAAAGGAGTTTCTCAGAAAGCTTCTTTCTCTTTGTTATCGTACGTTATTTCCTTTGGCCCTATAGTCTTCAAAGGGATCCAAAATATCTGTTCTCAGATTCCACAGAAATAAGGCTAGCAAAGAGATCCATGAAATACAGATGTAACTCTGTGAGATGAATTAACAGAACACTAAGCAATTTCTCAGAAAGCTTCTTTCCAGATTTCATCTGAGGATATTTCCTTTTTCACCATAGCCCTCTATAGGCTTCCAAATATCACTTTGCCAATTCCACAAGAACTGTCTTAGCGAAAGGCTTCTTGAGGGGAAAGCTGTAACTCTGTGAGATGATTTCACAGAACACAAAGAAGTTTCTCAGAAAGCTTCGTTCTCTTTGTTATCGGAGGATATTTCCTTTGCCCTCTAGTCTTCATAGGGATCCGAAATATCTGTTCTCAGATTCCACAGAAATAAGGCTAGCAAAGAGATCCACGAAATACAGATGTAACTCTGTGAGATGAATTAACAGAACACTAAGCAGTTTCTCAGAAAGCTTCTTTCCAGATTTCATCTGAGGATATTTCCTTTTTCACCATGGCCCTCTATGGGCTTCCAAATATCACTTTGCCAATTCCACAAGAACTGTCTTAGCGAAAGGCTTCTTGAGGGGAAAGCTGTAACTCTCTGAGATGATTTCACAGAACACAAAGGAATTTCTCAGAAAGCTTCTTTCTCTTTGTGATCGGAGGATATTTCCTTTGGCCCTATAGTCTTCAAAGGGATCCGAAATATCTGTTCTCAGATTCCACAGAAATAAGGCTAGCAAAGAGATCCACGAAATACTGATGTAACTCTGTGAGATGAATTAACAGAACACTAAGCAATTTCTCAGAAAGGTTCTTTCCAGATTTCATCTGAGGATATTTGCTTTTTCACCATAGCCCTCTATGGGCTTCCAAATATAACTTTGCCAATTCCACAAGAACTGTCTTAGCGAAAGGCTTCTTGAGGGGAAAGCTGTAACTCTGTGAGATGATTTCACAGAACACAAAGAAGTTTCTCAGAAAGCTTCTTTCTCTTTGTTATCGGAGGATTTCCTTTGGCCCTATAGTCTTCAAAGGGATCCGAAATATCTGTTCTCAGATTCCACAGAAAAAAGGCTAGCAAAGAGATCCACGAAATACAGATGTAACTCTGTGAGATGAATTAACAGAACACTAAGCAGTTTCTCAGAAAGCTTCTTTCCAGATTTCATCTGAGAATATTTCCTTTTTCACCATAACCCTCTATGGGCTTCAAATATCACTTTGCCAATTCCACAAGAACTGTCTTAGCGAAAGGCTTCTTGAGGGGAAAGCTGTAACTCTGTGAGATGATTTCACAGAACACAAAGAAGTTTCTCAGAAAGCTTCTTTCTCTTCGTTATCGGAGGATATTTCCTTTGGCCCTATAGTCTTCAAAGGGATCCGAAATATCTGTTCTCAGATTCCACAGAAATAAAGCTAGCAAAGAGATCCACGAAATACAGATGTAACTCTGTGAGATGAATTAACAGAACACTAAGCAGTTTCTCAGAAAGCTTCTTTCCGGATTTCATCTGAGGATATTTCCTTTTTCACCATGGCCCTCTATGGGCTTCCAAATATCACTTTGCCAATTCCACAAGAACTGTATTAACGAAAGGCTTCTTGAGGGGAAAGCTGTAACTCTGTGAGATGATTTCACAGAACACAAAGAGTTTCTCAGAAAGCTACTTTCTCTTTGTTATCGGAGGATATTTCCTTTGCCCTATAGTCTTCAAAGGGATCCGAAATATCTGTTCTCAGATTCCACAGAAATAAGGCTAGCAAAGAGATCCACGAAATACAGATGTAACTCTGTGAGATGAATTAACAGAACACTAAGCAGTTTCTCAGAAAGCTTCTTTCCAGATTTCATCTGAGGATATTTCCTTTTTCACCATGGCCCTCTATGGGCTTCCAAATATCACTTTGCCAATTCCACAAGAACTGTCTTAGCGAAAGGCTTCTTGAGGGGAAAGCTGTAACTCTCTGAGATGATTTCACAGAACACAAAGGAGTTTCTCAGAAAGCTTCTTTCTCTTTGTTATCGGACGATATTTCCTTTGGCCCTATAGTCTTCAAAGGGATCCAAAATATCTGTTCTCAGATTCCACAGAAATAAGGCTAGCAAAGAGATCCACGAAATACAGATGTAACTCTGTGAGATGAATTAACAGAACACTAAGCAATTTCTCAGAAAGCTTCTTTCCAGATTTCATCTGAGGATATTTCCTTTTTCACCATAGCCCTCTATGGGCTTCCAAATATCATTTTGCCAATTCCACAAGAACTGTCTTAGCGAAAGGCTTCTTGAGGGGAAAGCTGTAACTCTGTGAGATGATTTCACAGAACACAAAGAAGTTTCTCAGAAAGCTTCGTTCTCTTTGTTATCGGAGGATATTTCCTTTGCCCTCTAGTCTTCAAAGGGATCCGAAATATCTGTTCTCAGATTCCACAGAAATAAGGCTAGCAAAGAGATCCACGAAATACAGATGTAACTCTGTGAGATGAATTAACAGAACACTAAGCAATTTCTCAGAAAGCTTCTTTCCGGATTTCATCTGAGGATATTTCCTTTTTCACCATGGCCCTCTATGGGCTTCCAAATATCACTTTGCCAATTCCACAAGAACTGTCTTAGCGAAAGGCTTCTTGAGGGGAAAGCTGTAACTCTCTGAGATGATTTCACAGACACAAAGGAGTTTCTCAGAAATCTTCTTTCTCTTTGTTATCGGACGATGTTTCCTTTGGCCCTATAGTCTTCAAAGGGATCCGAAATATCTGTTCTCAGATTCCACAGAAATAAGGCTAGCAAAGAGATCCACGAAATACAGATGTAACTCTGTGAGATGAATTAACAGAACACTAAGCAATTTCTCAGAAAGCTTCTTTCCAGATTTCATCTGAGGATATTTCCTTTTTCACCCTAGCCCTCTATGGGCTTCCAAATATCACTTTGCCAATTCCACAAGAACTGTCTTAGCGAAAGGCTTCTTGAGGGGAAAGCTGTAAGTCTGTGAGATGATTTCACAGAACACAAAGAAATTTCTCAGAAAGCTTCGTTCTCTTTGTTATCGGAGGATATTTCCTTTGGCCCTTTAGTCTTCAAAGGGATCCGAAATATCTGTTCTCAGATTCCACAGAAATAAGGCTAGCAAAGAGAACCACGAAATACAGATGTAACTCTGTGAGATGAATTAACAGAACACTAAGCAGTTTCTCAGAAAGCTTCTTTCCAGATTTCATCTGAGGATATTTGCTTTTTTACCATAGCCCTCTATGGGCTTCCAAATATCACTTTGCCAATTCCACAAGAACTGTCTTAGCGAAAGGCTTCTTGAGGGGAAAGCTGTAACTCTGTGAGATGATTTCACAGAACACAAAGGAGTTTCTCAGAAAGCTTCTTTCTCTTTGTTATCGGAGGATATTTCCTTTGGCCCTATAGTCTTCAAAGGGATCCGAAATATCTGTTCTCAGATTCCACAGAAAAAAGGCTAGCAAAGAGATCCACGAAATACAGATGTAACTCTGTGAGATGAATTAACAGAACACTAAGCAGTTTCTCAGAAAGCTTCTTTCCAGATTTCATCTGAGGATATTTCCTTTTTCACCATGGCCCTCTATGGGCTTCCAAATATCACTTTGCCAATTCCACAAGAACAGTCTTAGCGAAAGGCTTCTTGAGGGAAAAGCTGTAACTCTGTGAGATGATTTCACAGAACACAAAGAAGTTTCTCAGAAAGCTTCTTTCTCTTTGTAATCGGAGGATATTTCCATTGGCCCTATAGTCTTCAAAGGGATCCGAAATATCTGTTCTCAGATTCCACAGAAATAAGGCTAGCAAAGAGATCCACGAAATACAGATGTAACTCTGTGAGATGAATTAACAGAACACTAAGCAGTTTCTCAGAAAGCTTCTTTGCAGATTTCATCTGAGGATATTTCCTTTTTCACCATGGCCCTCTATGGGCTTCCAAATATCACTTTGCCAATTCCACAAGAACTGTCTTAGCGAAAGGCTTCTTGAGGGGAAAGCTGTAACTCTCTGAGATGATTTCACAGAACACAAAGGAGTTTCTCAGAAAGCTTCTTTCTCTTTGTGATCGGACGATATTTCCTTTGGCCCTATAGTCTTCAAAGGGATCCGATATATCTGTTCTCAGATTCCACAGAAAAAAGGCTAGCAAAGAGATCCACAAAATACAGATGTAACTCTGTGAGATGAATTAACAGAACACTAAGCAGTTTCTCAGAAAGCTTCTTTCCAGATTTCATCTGAGGATATTTGCTTTTTCACCATAGCCCTCTATGGGCTTCCAAATATCACTTTGCCAATTCCACAAGAACTGTCTTAGCGAAAGGCTTCTTGAGGGGAAAGCTGTAACTCTGTGAGATGATTTCACAGAACACAAAGAAGTTTCTCAGAAAGCTTCTTTCTCTTTGTTATCGGACGATATTTCCTTTGGCCCTATAGTCTTCAAAGGGATCCGAAATATCTGTTCTCAGATTCCACAGAAA
The DNA here is from genome assembly GCF_043159975.1 of Macaca nemestrina. Taxonomy (NCBI): domain Eukaryota; kingdom Metazoa; phylum Chordata; class Mammalia; order Primates; family Cercopithecidae; genus Macaca; species Macaca nemestrina. Next base: position 1,079,532 of record NW_027257553.1, read on the forward strand.
AAAGGCTAGCAAAGAGATCCACGAAATACAGATGTAACTCTGTGAGATGAATTAACAGAACACTAAGCAGTTTCTCAGAAAGCTTCTTTCCAGATTTCATCTGAGGATATTTCCTTTTTCACCATAGCCCTCTATGGGCTTTCAAATATCACTTTGCCAATTCCACAACTGTCTTAGCGAAAGGCTTCTTGAGGGGAAAGCTGTAACTCTGTGAGATGATTTCACAGAACACAAAGAAGTTTCTCAGAAAGCTTCTTTCTCTTCGTTATCGGAGGATATTTCCTTTGGCCCTATAGTCTTCAAAGGGATCCGAAATATCTGTTCTCAGATTCCACAGAAATAAGGCTAGCAAAGAGATCCACGAAATACAGATGTAACTCTGTGAGATGAATTAACAGAACACTAAGCAGTTTCTCAGAAAGCTTCTTTCCGGATTTCATCTGAGGATATTTCCTTTTTCACCATGGCCCTCTATGGGCTTCCAAATATCACTTTGCCAATTCCACAAGAACTGTATTAACGAAAGGCTTCTTGAGGGGAAAGATGTAACTCTGTGAGATGATTTCACAGAACACAAAGAGTTTCTCAGAAAGCTACTTTCTCTTTGTTATCGGAGGATATTTCCTTTGCCCTATAGTCTTCAAAGGGATCCGAAATATCTGTTCTCAGATTCCACAGAAATGAGGCTAGCAAAGAGATCCACGAAATACAGATGTAACTCTGTGAGATGAATTAACAGAACACTAAGCAGTTTCTCAGAAAGCTTCTTTCCAGATTTCATCTGAGGATATTTCCTTTTTCACCATGGCCCTCTATGGGCTTCCAAATATCACTTTGCCAATTCCACAAGAACTGTCTTAGCGAAAGGCTTCTTGAGGGGAAAGCTGTAACTCTCTGAGATGATTTCACAGAACACAAAGGAGTTTCTCAGACAGCTTCTTTCTCTTTGTTATCGTACGTTATTTCCTTTGGCCCTATAGTCTTCAAAGGGATCCGAAATATCTGTTCTCAGATTCCACAGAAATAAGGCTAGCAAAGAGATCCACGAAATACTGATGTAACTCTGTGAGATGAATTAACAGAACACTAAGCAATTTCTCAGAAAGGTTCTTTCCAGATTTCATCTGAGGATATTTGCTTTTTCACCATAGCCCTCTATGGGCTTCCAAATATAACTTTGCCAATTCCACAAGAACTGTCTTAGCGAAAGGCTTCTTGAGGGGAAAGCTGTAACTCTGTGAGATGATTTCACAGAACACAAAGAAGTTTCTCAGAAAGCTTCTTTCTCTTTGTTATCGGAGGATTTCCTTTGGCCCTATAGTCTTCAAAGGGATCCGAAATATCTGTTCTCAGATTCCACAGAAAAAAGGCTAGCAAAGAGATCCACGAAATACAGATGTAACTCTGTGAGATGAATTAACAGAACACTAAGCAGTTTCTCAGAAAGCTTCTTTCCAGATTTCATCTGAGAATATTTCCTTTTTCACCATAACCCTCTATGGGCTTTCAAATATCACTTTGCCAATTCCACAAGAACTGTCTTAGCGAAAGGCTTCTTGAGGGGAAAGCTGTAACTCTGTGAGATGATTTCACAGAACACAAAGAAGTTTCTCAGAAAGCTTCTTTCTCTTCGTTATCGGAGGATATTTCCTTTGGCCCTATAGTCTTCAAAGGGATCCGAAATATCTGTTCTCAGATTCCACAGAAATAAAGCTAGCAAAGAGATCCACGAAATACAGATGTAACTCTGTGAGATGAATTAACAGAACACTAAGCAGTTTCTCAGAAAGCTTCTTTCCGGATTTCATCTGAGGATATTTCCTTTTTCACCATGGCCCTCTATGGGCTTCCAAATATCACTTTGCCAATTCCACAAGAACTGTATTAATGAAAGGCTTCTTGAGGGGAAAGCTGTAACTCTGTGAGATGATTTCACAGAACACAAAGAGTTTCTCAGAAAGCTACTTTCTCTTTGTTATCGGAGGATATTTCCTTTGCCCTATAGTCTTCAAAGGGATCCGAAATATCTGTTCTCAGATTCCACAGAAATAAGGCTAGCAAAGAGATCCACGAAATACAGATGTAACTCTGTGAGATGAATTAACAGAACACTAAGCAGTTTCTCAGAAAGCTTCTTTCCAGATTTCATCTGAGGATATTTCCTTTTTCACCATGGCCCTCTATGGGCTTCCAAATATCACTTTGCCAATTCCACAAGAACTGTCTTAGCGAAAGGCTTCTTGAGGGGAAAGCTGTAACTCTCTGAGATGATTTCACAGAACACAAAGGAGTTTCTCAGAAAGCTTCTTTCTCTTTGTTATCGGACGATATTTCCTTTGGCCCTATAGTCTTCAAAGGGATCCAAAATATCTGTTCTCAGATTCCACAGAAATAAGGCTAGCAAAGAGATCCACGAAATACAGATGTAACTCTGTGAGATGAATTGACAGAACACTAAGCAATTTCTCAGAAAGCTTCTTTCCAGATTTCATCTGAGGATATTTCCTTTTTCACCATAGCCCTCTATGGGCTTCCAAATATCATTTTGCCAATTCCACAAGAACTGTCTTAGCGAAAGGCTTCTTGAGGGGAAAGCTGTAACTCTGTGAGATGATTTCACAGAACACAAAGAAGTTTCTCAGAAAGCTTCGTTCTCTTTGTTATCGGAGGATATTTCCTTTGCCCTCTAGTCTTCAAAGGGATCCGAAATATCTGTTCTCAGATTCCACAGAAATAAGGCTAGCAAAGAGATCCACGAAATACAGATGTAACTCTGTGAGATGAATTAACAGAACACTAAGCAATTTCTCAGAAAGCTTCTTTCCAGATTTCATCTGAGGATATTTCCTTTTTCACCATGGCCCTCTATGGGCTTCCAAATATCACTTTGCCAATTCCACAAGAACTGTCTTAGCGAAAGGCTTCTTGAGGGGAAAGCTGTAACTCTCTGAGATGATTTCACAGACACAAAGGAGTTTCTCAGAAATCTTCTTTCTCTTTGTTATCGGACGATGTTTCCTTTGGCCCTATAGTCTTCAAAGGGATCCGAAATATCTGTTCTCAGATTCCACAGAAATAAGGCTAGCAAAGAGATCCACGAAATACAGATGTAACTCTGTGAGATGAATTAACAGAACACTAAGCAATTTCTCAGAAAGCTTCTTTCCAGATTTCATCTGAGGATATTTCCTTTTTCACCCTAGCCCTCTATGGGCTTCCAAATATCACTTTGCCAATTCCACAAGAACTGTCTTAGCGAAAGGCTTCTTGAGGGGAAAGCTGTAAGTCTGTGAGATGATTTCACAGAACACAAAGAAATTTCTCAGAAAGCTTCGTTCTCTTTGTTATCGGAGGATATTTCCTTTGGCCCTTTAGTCTTCAAAGGGATCCGAAATATCTGTTCTCAGATTCCACAGAAATAAGGCTAGCAAAGAGAACCACGAAATACAGATGTAACTCTGTGAGATGAATTAACAGAACACTAAGCAGTTTCTCAGAAAGCTTCTTTCCAGATTTCATCTGAGGATATTTGCTTTTTTACCATAGCCCTCTATGGGCTTCCAAATATCACTTTGCCAATTCCACAAGAACTGTCTTAGCGAAAGGCTTCTTGAGGGGAAAGCTGTAACTCTGTGAGATGATTTCACAGAACACAAAGAAGTTTCTCAGAAAGCTTCTTTCTCTTTGTTATCGGAGGATATTTCCATTGGCCCTATAGTCTTCAAAGGGATCCGAAATATCTGTTCTCAGATTCCACAGAAATAAGGCTAGCAAAGAGATCCACGAAATACAGATGTAACTCTGTGAGATGAATTAATAGAACACTAAGCAGTTTCTCAGAAAGCTTCTTTCCAGATTTCATCTGAGGATAATTCCTTTTTCACCATGGCCCTCTATGGGTTTCCAAATATCACTTTGCCAATTCCACAAGAACTGTCTTAGCGAAAGGCTTCTTGAGGGGAAAGCTGTAACTCTCTGAGATGATTTCACAGAACACAAAGAAGTTTCTCAGAAAGCTTCTTTCTCTTTGTTATCGGACGATATTTCCTTTGGCCCTGTAGTCTTCAAAGGGATCCAAAATATCTGTTCTCAGATTCCACAGAAATAAGGCTAGCAAAGAGATCCACGAAATACAGATGTAACTCTGTGAGATGAATTAACAGAACACTAAGCAATTTCTCAGAAAACTTCTTTCCAGATTTCATCTGAGGATATTTCCTTTTTCACCATGGCCCTCTATGGGCTTCCAAATATAACTTTGCCAATTCCACAAGAACTGTCTTAGCGAAAGGCTTCTTGAGGGGAAAGCTGTAACTCTGTGAGATGATTTCACAGAACACAAAGAAGTTTCTCAGAAAGCTTCTTTCTCTTTGTTATCGGAGGATTTCCTTTGGCCCTATAGTCTTCAAAGGGATCCGAAATATCTGTTCTCAGATTCCACAGAAAAAAGGCTAGCAAAGAGATCCACGAAATACAGATGTAACTCTGTGAGATGAATTAACAGAACACTAAGCAGTTTCTCAGAAAGCTTCTTTCCAGATTTCATCTGAGAATATTTCCTTTTTCACCATAACCCTCTATGGGCTTTCAAATATCACTTTGCCAATTCCACAAGAACTGTCTTAGCGAAAGGCTTCTTGAGGGGAAAGCTGTAACTCTGTGAGATGATTTCACAGAACACAAAGAAGTTTCTCAGAAAGCTTCTTTCTCTTCGTTATCGGAGGATATTTCCTTTGGCCCTATAGTCTTCAAAGGGATCCGAAATATCTGTTCTCAGATTCCACAGAAATAAAGCTAGCAAAGAGATCCACGAAATACAGATGTAACTCTGTGAGATGAATTAACAGAACACTAAGCAGTTTCTCAGAAAGCTTCTTTCCGGATTTCATCTGAGGATATTTCCTTTTTCACCATGGCCCTCTATGGGCTTCCAAATATCACTTTGCCAATTCCACAAGAACTGTATTAATGAAAGGCTTCTTGAGGGGAAAGCTGTAACTCTGTGAGATGATTTCACAGAACACAAAGAGTTTCTCAGAAAGCTACTTTCTCTTTGTTATCGGAGGATATTTCCTTTGCCCTATAGTCTTCAAAGGGATCCGAAATATCTGTTCTCAGATTCCACAGAAATAAGGCTAGCAAAGAGATCCACGAAATACAGATGTAACTCTGTGAGATGAATTAACAGAACACTAAGCAGTTTCTCAGAAAGCTTCTTTCCAGATTTCATCTGAGGATATTTCCTTTTTCACCATGGCCCTCTATGGGCTTCCAAATATCACTTTGCCAATTCCACAAGAACTGTCTTAGCGAAAGGCTTCTTGAGGGGAAAGCTGTAACTCTCTGAGATGATTTCACAGAACACAAAGGAGTTTCTCAGAAAGCTTCTTTCTCTTTGTTATCGGACGATATTTCCTTTGGCCCTATAGTCTTCAAAGGGATCCAAAATATCTGTTCTCAGATTCCACAGAAATAAGGCTAGCAAAGAGATCCACGAAATACAGATGTAACTCTGTGAGATGAATTGACAGAACACTAAGCAATTTCTCAGAAAGCTTCTTTCCAGATTTCATCTGAGGATATTTCCTTTTTCACCATAGCCCTCTATGGGCTTCCAAATATCATTTTGCCAATTCCACAAGAACTGTCTTAGCGAAAGGCTTCTTGAGGGGAAAGCTGTAACTCTGTGAGATGATTTCACAGAACACAAAGAAGTTTCTCAGAAAGCTTCGTTCTCTTTGTTATCGGAGGATATTTCCTTTGCCCTCTAGTCTTCAAAGGGATCCGAAATATCTGTTCTCAGATTCCACAGAAATAAGGCTAGCAAAGAGATCCACGAAATACAGATGTAACTCTGTGAGATGAATTAACAGAACACTAAGCAATTTCTCAGAAAGCTTCTTTCCAGATTTCATCTGAGGATATTTCCTTTTTCACCATGGCCCTCTAGGGGCTTCCAAATATCACTTTGCCAATTCCACAAGAACTGTCTTAGCGAAAGGCTTCTTGAGGGGAAAGCTGTAACTCTCTGAGATGATTTCACAGACACAAAGGAGTTTCTCAGAAATCTTCTTTCTCTTTGTTATCGGACGATGTTTCCTTTGGCCCTATAGTCTTCAAAGGGATCCGAAATATCTGTTCTCAGATTCCACAGAAATAAGGCTAGCAAAGAGAACCACGAAATACAGATGTAACTCTGTGAGATGAATTAACAGAACACTAAGCAGTTTCTCAGAAAGCTTCTTTCCAGATTTCATCTGAGGATATTTGCTTTTTTACCATAGCCCTCTATGGGCTTCCAAATATCACTTTGCCAATTCCACAAGAACTGTCTTAGCGAAAGGCTTCTTGAGGGGAAAGCTGTAACTCTGTGAGATGATTTCACAGAACACAAAGAAGTTTCTCAGAAAGCTTCTTTCTCTTTGTTATCGGAGGATATTTCCATTGGCCCTATAGTCTTCAAAGGGATCCGAAATATCTGTTCTCAGATTCCACAGAAATAAGGCTAGCAAAGAGATCCACGAAATACAGATGTAACTCTGTGAGATGAATTAATAGAACACTAAGCAGTTTCTCAGAAAGCTTCTTTCCAGATTTCATCTGAGGATAATTCCTTTTTCACCATGGCCCTCTATGGGTTTCCAAATATCACTTTGCCAATTCCACAAGAACTGTCTTAGCGAAAGGCTTCTTGAGGGGAAAGCTGTAACTCTCTGAGATGATTTCACAGAACACAAAGAAGTTTCTCAGAAAGCTTCTTTCTCTTTGTTATCGGACGATATTTCCTTTGGCCCTGTAGTCTTCAAAGGGATCCAAAATATCTGTTCTCAGATTCCACAGAAATAAGGCTAGCAAAGAGATCCACGAAATACAGATGTAACTCTGTGAGATGAATTAACTGAACACTAAGCAATTTCTCAGAAAACTTCTTTCCAGATTTCATCTGAGGATATTTCCTTTTTCACCATAGCCCTCTATGGGCTTCCAAATATCACTTTGCCAATTCCACAAGAACTGTCTTAGCGAAAGGCTTCTTGAGGGGAAATCTGTAACTCTGTGAGATGATTTCACAGAACACAAAGAAGTTTCTCAGAAAGCTTCTTTCTCTTTGTTATCGGAGGATATTTCCATTGGCCCTATAGTCTTCAAAGGGATCCGAAATATCTGTTCTCAGATTCCACAGAAATAAGGCTAGCAAAGTGATCCACGAAATACAGATGTAACTCTGTGAGATGAATTAACAGAACACTAAGCAGTTTCTCAGAAAGCTTCTTTCCAGATTTCATCTGAGGATATTTCCTTTTTCACCATGGCCCTCTATGGGCTTCCAAATATCACTTTGCCAATTCCACAAGAACTGTCTTAGCGAAAGGCTTCTTGAGGGGAAAGCTGTAACTCTCTGAGATGATTTCACAGAACACAAAGGAGTTTCTCAGAAAGCTTCTTTCTCTTGTGATCGGACGATATTTCCTTTGGCCCTATAGTCTTCAAAGGGATCCGAAATATCTGTCTCAGATTCCACAGAAATAAGGCTAGCAAAGAGATCCACGAAATACAGATGTAACTCTGTGAGATGAATTAACAGAACACTAAGCAGTTTCTCAGAAAGCTTCTTTCCAGATTTCATCTGAGGATATTTCCTTTTTCACCATGGCCCTCTATGGGCTTCCAAATATCACTTTGCCAATTCCACAAGAACTGTATTAACGAAAGGCTTCTTGAGGGGAAAGCTGTAACTCTGTGAGATGATTTCACAGAACACAAAGAGTTTCTCAGAAAGCTACTTTCTCTTTGTTATCGGAGGATATTTCCTTTGCCCTATAGTCTTCAAAGGGATCCGAAATATCTGTTCTCAGATTCCACAGAAATAAGGCTAGCAAAGAGATCCACGAAATACAGATGTAACTCTGTGAGATGAATTAATAGAACACTAAGCAGATTCTCAGAAAGCTTCTTTCCAGATTTCATCTGAGGATATTTCCTTTTTCACCATGGCCCTCTATGGGCTTCCAAATATCACTTTGCCAATTCCACAAGAACTGTCTTAGCGAAAGGCTTCTTGAGGGGAAAGCTGTAACTCTCTGAGATGATTTCACAGAACACAAAGGAGTTTCTCAGAAAGCTTCTTTCTCTTTGTTATCGGACGATATTTCCTTTGGCCCTGTAGTCTTCAAGGGGATCCAAAATATCTGTTCTCAGATTCCACAGAAATAAGGCTAGCAAAGAGATCCACGAAATACAGATGTAACTCTGTGAGATGAATTAACAGAACACTAAGCAATTTCTCAGAAAGCTTCTTTCCAGATTTCATCTGAGGATATTTCCTTTTTCACCATAGCCCTCTATGGGCTTCCAAATATCACTTTGCCAATTCCACAAGAACTGTCTTAGCGAAAGGCTTCTTGAGGGAAAGCTGTAACTCTGTGAGATGATTTCACAGAACACAAAGAAGTTTCTCAGAAAGCTTCTTTCTCTTTGTTATCGGAGGATATTTCCTTTGGCCCTTTAGTCTTCAAAGGGATCCGAAATATCTGTTCTCAGATTCCACAGAAATAAGGCTAGCAAAGAGATCCACGAAATACAGATGTAACTCTCTGAGATGAATTAACAGAACACTAAGCAGTTTCTCAGAAAGCTTCTTTCCAGATTTCATCTGAGGATATTTCCTTTTTCACCATAGCCCTCTATGGGCTTCCAAATATCACTTTGCCAATTCCACAAGAACTGTCTTAGCGAAAGGCTTCTTGAGGGGAAAGCTGTAACTCTTTGAGATGATTTCACAGAACACAAAGAAGTTTCTCAGAAAGCTTCTTTCTCTTTGTTATGGGAGGATATTTCCTTTGGCCCTATAGTCTTCAAAGGGATCCGAAATATCTGTTCTCAGATTCCACAGAAAAAAAGCTAGCAAAGAGATCCACGGAATACAGATGTAACTCTGTGAGATGAATTAACAGAACACTAAGCAGTTTCTCAGAAAGCTTCTTTCCAGATTTCATCTGAGGATATTTGCTTTTTTACCATAGCCCTCTATGGGCTTCCAAATATCACTTTGCCAATTCCACAAGAACTGTCTTAGCGAAAGGCTTCTTGAGGGGAAAGCTGTAACTCTGTGAGATGATTTCACAGAACACAAAGAAGTTTCTCAGAAAGCTTCTTTCTCTTTGTTATCGGAGGATATTTCCTTTGGCCCTATAGTCTTCAAAGGGATCCGAAATATCTGTTCTCAGATTCCACAGAAATAAGGCTAGCAAAGAGATCCACGAAATACAGATGTAACTCTGTGAGATGAATTAACAGAACACTAAGCAGTTTCTCAGAAAGCGTCTTTCCAGATTTCATCTGAGGATATTTCCTTTTTCACCATAGCCCTCTATGGGCTTCCAAATATCACTTTGCCAATTCCACAAGAACAGTCTTAGCGAAAGGCTTCTTGAGGGAAAAGCTGTAACTCTGTGAGATGATTTCACAGAACACAAAGAAGTTTCTCAGAAAGCTTCGTTCTCTTTGTTATCGGAGGATATTTCCTTTGCCCTCTAGTCTTCAAAGGGATCCGAAATATCTGTTCTCAGATTCCACAGAAATAAGGCTAGCAAAGAGATCCACGAAATACAGATGTAACTCTGTGAGATGAATTAACAGAACACTAAGCAGTTTCTCAGAAAGCTTCTTTCCAGATTTCATCTGAGGATATTTCCTTTTTCACCATGGCCCTCTATGGGCTTCCAAATATCACTTTGCCAATTCCACAAGAACTGTCTTAGCGAAAGGCTTCTTGAGGGGAAAGCTGTAACTCTGTGAGATGATTTCACAGAACACAAAGAAGTTTCTCAGAAAGCTTCTTTCTCTTTGTTATCGGACGATATTTCCTTTGGCCCTATAGTCTTCAAAGGGATCCGAAATATCTGTTCTCAGATTCCACAGAAAAAAGGCTAGCAAAGAGATCCACGAAATACAGATGTAACTCTGTGAGATGAATTAACAGAACACTAAGCAGTTTCTCAGAAAGCTTCTTTCCAGATTTCATCTGAGGATATTTCCTTTTTCACCATAGCCCTCTATGGGCTTTCAAATATCACTTTGCCAATTCCACAACTGTCTTAGCGAAAGGCTTCTTGAGGGGAAAGCTGTAACTCTGTGAGATGATTTCACAGAACACAAAGAAGTTTCTCAGAAAGCTTCTTTCTCTTTGTTATCGGAGGATATTTCCTTTGGCCCTATAGTCTTCAAAGGGATCCGAAATATCTGTTCTCAGATTCCACAGAAAAAAAGCTAGCAAAGAGATCCACGGAATACAGATGTAACTCTGTGAGATGAATTAACAGAACACTAAGCAGTTTCTCAGAAAGCTTCTTTCCGGATTTCATCTGAGGATATTTCCTTTTTCACCATAGCCCTCTATGGGCTTCCAAATATCACTTTGCCAATTCCACAAGAACTGTCTTAGCGAAAGGCTTCTTGAGGGGAAAGCTGTAACTCTGTGAGATGATTTCACAGAACACAAAGAAGTTTCTCAGAAAGCTTCTTTCTCTTTGTTATCGGAGGATATTTCCTTTGGCCCTATAGTCTTCAAAGGGATCCGAAATATCTGTTCTCAGATTCCACAGAAATAAGGCTAGCAAAGAGATCCACGAAATACAGATGTAACTCTGTGAGATGAATTAACAGAACACTAAGCAGTTTCTCAGAAAGCTTCTTTCCAGATTTCATCTGAGGATATTTCCTTTTTCACCATGGCCCTCTATGGGCTTCCAAATATCACTTTGCCAATTCCACAAGAACTGTCTTAGCGAAAGGCTTCTTGAGGGGAAAGCTGTAACTCTCTGAGATGATTTCACAGAACACAAAGGAGTTTCTCAGAAAGCTTCTTTCTCTTTGTTATCGGAGGATATTTCCTTTGGCCCTATAGTCTTCAAAGGGATCCGAAATATCTGTTCTCAGATTCCACAGAAATAAGGCTAGCAAAGAGATCCACGAAATACAGATGTAACTCTGTGAGATGAATTAACAGAACACTAAGCAATTTCTCAGAAAGCTTCTTTCCAGATTTCATCTGAGGATATTTGCTTTTTCACCATAGCCCTCTATGGGCTTCCAAATATAACTTTGCCAATTCCACAAGAACTGTCTTAGCGAAAGGCTTCTTGAGGGGAAAGCTGTAACTCTGTGAGATGATTTCACGGAACACAAAGAAATTTCTCAGAAAGCTTCGTTCTCTTTGTTATCGGAGGATATTTCCTTTGGCCCTATAGTCTTCAAAGGGATCCGAAATATCTGTTCTCAGATTCCACAGAAAAAAGGCCAGCAAAGAGATCCACGAAATACAGATGTAACTCTGTGAGATGAATTAACAGAACACTAAGCAGTTTCTCAGAAAGGTTCTTTCCAGATTTCATCTGAGGATATTTCATTTTTCACCATAGCCCTCTATGGGCTTCCAAATATCACTTTGCCAATTCCACAAGAACAGTCTTAGCGAAAGGCTTCTTGAGGGAAAAGCTGTAACTCTGTGAGATGATTTCACAGAACACAAAGAAGTTTCTCAGAAAGCTTCTTTCTCTTTGTAATCGGAGGATATTTCCATTGGCCCTATAGTCTTCAAAGGGATCCGAAATATCTGTTCTCAGATTCCACAGAAATAAGGCTAGCAAAGAGATCCACGAAATACAGATGTAACTCTGTGAGATGAATTAACAGAACACTAAGCAGTTTCTCAGAAAGCTTCTTTCCAGATTTCATCTGAGGATATTTCCTTTTTCACCATGGCCCTCTATGGGCTTCCAAATATCACTTTGCCAATTCCACAAGAACTGTCTTAGCGAAAGGCTTCTTGAGGGGAAAGCTGTAACTCTCTGAGATGATTTCACAGAACACAAAGGAGTTTCTCTGAAAGCTTCTTTCTCTTTGTGTTCGGACGATATTTCCTTTGGCCCTATAGTCTTCAAAGGGATCCGAAATATCTGTTCTCAGATTCCACAGAAATAAGGCTAGCAAAGAGATCCACAAAATACAGATGTAACTCTGTGAGATGAATTAACAGAACACTAAGCAGTTTCTCAGAAAGCTTCTTTCCAGATTTCATCTGAGGATATTTGCTTTTTCACCATAGCCCTCTATGGGCTTCCAAATATCACTTTGCCAATTCCACAAGAACTGTCTTATCGAAAGGCTTCTTGAGGGGAAAGCTGTAACTCTGTGAGATGATTTCACAGAACACAAAGAAGTTTCTCAGAAAGCTTCTTTCTCTTTGTTATCGGACGATATTTCCTTTGGCCCTATAGTCTTCAAAGGGATCCGAAATATCTGTTCTCAGATTCCACAGAAAAAAGGCTAGCAAAGAGATGCACGAAATACAGATGTAACTCTGTGAGATGAATTAACAGAACACTAAGCAGTTTCTCAGAAAGCTTCTTTCCAGATTTCATCTGAGGATATTTCCTTTTTCACCATAGCCCTCTATGGGCTTTCAAATATCACTTTGCCAATTCCACAACTGTCTTAGCGAAAGGCTTCTTGAGGGGAAAGCTGTAACTCTGTGAGATGATTTCACAGAACACAAAGAAGTTTCTCAGAAAGCTTCTTTCTCTTCGTTATCGGAGGATATTTCCTTTGGCCCTATAGTCTTCAAAGGGATCCGAAATATCTGTTCTCAGATTCCACAGAAATAAAGCTAGCAAAGAGATCCACGAAATACAGATGTAACTCTGTGAGATGAATTAACAGAACACTAAGCAGTTTCTCAGAAAGCTTCTTTCCGGATTTCATCTGAGGATATTTCCTTTTTCACCATGGCCCTCTATGGGCTTCCAAATATCACTTTGCCAATTCCACAAGAACTGTATTAACGAAAGGCTTCTTGAGGGGAAAGCTGTAACTCTGTGAGATGATTTCACAGAACACAAAGAGTTTCTCAGAAAGCTACTTTCTCTTTGTTATCGGAGGATATTTCCTTTGCCCTATAGTCTTCAAAGGGATCCGAAATATCTGTTCTCAGATTCCACAGAAATAAGGCTAGCAAAGAGATCCACGAAATACAGATGTAACTCTGTGAGATGAATTAACAGAACACTAAGCAGTTTCTCAGAAAGCTTCTTTCCAGATTTCATCTGAGGATATTTCCTTTTTCACCATGGCCCTCTATGGGCTTCCAAATATCACTTTGCCAATTCCACAAGAACTGTCTTAGCGAAAGGCTTCTTGAGGGGAAAGCTGTAACTCTCTGAGATGATTTCACAGAACACAAAGGAGTTTCTCAGAAAGCTTCTTTCTCTTTGTTATCGGACGATATTTCCTTTGGCCCTATAGTCTTCAAAGGGATCCAAAATATCTGTTCTCAGATTCCACAGAAATAAGGCTAGCAAAGAGATCCACGAAATACAGATGTAACTCTGTGAGATGAATTAACAGAACACTAAGCAATTTCTCAGAAAGCTTCTTTCCAGATTTCATCTGAGGATATTTCCTTTTTCACCATAGCCCTCTATGGGCTTCCAAATATCACTTTGCCAATTCCACAAGAACTGTCTTAGCGAAAGGCTTCTTCAGGGGAAAGCTGTAACTCTGTGAGATGATTTCACAGAACACAAAGAAGTTTCTCAGAAAGCTTCGTTCTCTTTGTTATCGGAGGATATTTCCTTTGCCCTCTAGTCTTCAAAGGGATCCGAAATATCTGTTCTCAGATTCCACAGAAATAAGGCTAGCAAAGAGATCCACGAAATACAGATGTAACTCTGTGAGATGAATTAACAGAACACTAAGCAGTTTCTCAGAAAGCTTCTTTCCAGATTTCATCTGAGGATATTTCCTTTTTCACCATGGCCCTCTATGGGCTTCCAAATATCACTTTGCCAATTCCACAAGAACAGTCTTAGCGAAAGGCTTCTTGAGGGTATAGCTGTAACTCTCTGAGATGATTTCACAGAACACAAAGGAGTTTCTCAGAAAGCTTCTTTCTCTTTGTTATCGGACGATGTTTCCTTTGGCCCTATAGTCTTCAAAGGGATCCGAAATATCTGTCTCAGATTCCACAGAAATAAGGCTAGCAAAGAGATCCACGAAATACAGATGTAACTCTGTGAGATGAATTAACAGAACACTAAGCAGTTTCTCAGAAAGCTTCTTTCCAGATTTCATCTGAGGATATTTCCTTTTTCACCATGGCCCTCTATGGGCTTCCAAATATCACTTTGCCAATTCCACAAGAACTGTATTAACGAAAGGCTTCTTGAGGGGAAAGCTGTAACTCTGTGAGATGATTTCACAGAACACAAAGAGTTTCTCAGAAAGCTACTTTCTCTTTGTTATCGGAGGATATTTCCTTTGCCCTATAGTCTTCAAAGGGATCCGAAATATCTGTTCTCAGATTCCACAGAAATAAGGCTAGCAAAGAGATCCACGAAATACAGATGTAACTCTGTGAGATGAATTAACAGAACACTAAGCAGTTTCTCAGAAAGCTTCTTTCCAGATTTCATCTGAGGATATTTCCTTTTTCACCATGGCCCTCTATGGGCTTCCAAATATCACTTTGCCAATTCCACAAGAACTGTCTTAGCGAAAGGCTTCTTGAGGGGAAAGCTGTAACTCTCTGAGATGATTTCACAGAACACAAAGGAGTTTCTCAGAAAGCTTCTTTCTCTTGTGATCGGACGATATTTCCTTTGGCCCTATAGTCTTCAAAGGGATCCGAAATATCTGTCTCAGATTCCACAGAAATAAGGCTAGCAAAGAGATCCACGAAATACAGATGTAACTCTGTGAGATGAATTAACAGAACACTAAGCAGTTTCTCAGAAAGCTTCTTTCCAGATTTCATCTGAGGATATTTCCTTTTTCACCATGGCCCTCTATGGGCTTCCAAATATCACTTTGCCAATTCCATAAGAACTGTATTAACGAAAGGCTTCTTGAGGGGAAAGGTGTAACTCTGTGAGATGATTTCAAAGAACACAAAGAATTTCTCAGAAAGCTTCGTTCTCTTTGTTATCGGAGGATATTTCCTTTGCCCTATAGTCTTCAAAGGGATCCGAAATATCTGTTCTCAGATTCCACAGAAATAAGGCTAGCAAAGAGATCCACGAAATACTGATGTAACTCTGTGAGATGAATTAACAGAACACTAAGCAATTTCTCAGAAAGCTTCTTTCCAGATTTCATCTGAGGATATTTCCTTTTTCACCATAGCCCTCTATGGGCTTCCAAATATAACTTTGCCAATTCCACAAGAACTGTCTTAGCGAAAGGCTTCTTGAGGGGAAAGCTGTAACTCTGTGAGATGATTTCACAGAACACAAAGAAATTTCTCAGAAAGCTTCGTTCTCTTTGTTATCGGAGGATATTTCCTTTGGCCCTATAGTCTTCAAAGGGATCCGAAATATCTGTTCTCAGATTCCACAGAAATAAGGCTAGCAAAGAGATCCGCGAAATACAGATGTAACTCTGTGAGATGAATTAACAGAACACTAAGCAGTTTCTCAGAAAGCTTCTTTCCATATTTCATCTGAGGATATTTCCTTTTTCACCATAGCCCTCTATGGGCTTCCAAATATCACTTTGCCAATTTCACAAGAACTGTCTTAGCGAAAGGCTTCTGGAGTGGAAAGCTGTAACTCTGTGAGATGATTTCACAGAACACAAAGAAGTTTCTCAGAAAGCTTCTTTCTCTTTGTTATCGGAGGATATTTCCTTTGGCCCTATAGTCTTCAAAGGGATCCGAAATATCTGTTCTCAGATTCCACAGAAATAAGGCTAGCAAAGAGATCCACGAAATACAGATGTAACTCTGTGAGATGAATTAACAGAACACTAAGCAGTTTCTCAGAAAGCTTCTTTCCAGATTTCATCTGAGGATATTTCCTTTTTCACCATGGCCCTCTATGGGCTTCCAAATATCACTTTGCCAATTCCACAAGAACTGTCTTAGCGAAAGGCTTCTTGAGGGGAAAGCTGTAACTCTGTGAGATGATTTCACAGAACACAAAGAAGTTTCTCAGAAAGCTTCTTTCTCTTTGTTATCGGAGGATATTTCCTTTGGCCCTATAGTCTTCAAAGGGATCCGAAATATCTGTTCTCAGATTCCACAGAAAAAAAGCTAGCAAAGAGATCCACGGAATACAGATGTAACTCTGTGAGATGAATTAACAGAACACTAAGCAGTTTCTCAGAAAGCTTCTTTCCAGATTTCATCTGAGGATATTTCCTTTTTCACCATAGCCCTCTATGGGCTTCCAAATATCACTTTGCCAATTCCACAAGAACTGTCTTAGCGAAAGGCTTCTTGAGGGGAAAGCTGTAACTCTGTGAGATGATTTCACAGAACACAAAGAAGTTTCTCAGAAAGCTTCTTTCTCTTTGTTATCGGAGGATATTTCCTTTGGCCCTATAGTCTTCAAAGGGATCCGAAATATCTGTTCTCAGATTCCACAGAAATAAGGCTAGCAAAGAGATACACGAAATACAGATGTAACTCTGTGAGATGAATTAACAGAACACTAAGCAGTTTCTCAGAAAGCTTCTTTCCAGATTTCATCTGAGGATATTTCCTTTTTCACCATGGCCCTCTATGGGCTTCCAAATATCACTTTGCCAATTCCACAAGAACTGTCTTAGCGAAAGGCTTCTTGAGGGGAAAGCTGTAACTCTCTGAGATGATTTCACAGAACACAAAGGAGTTTCTCAGAAAGCTTCTTTCTCTTTGTTATCGGAGGATATTTCCTTTGGCCCTATAGTCTTCAAAGGGATCCGAAATATCTGTTCTCAGATTCCACAGAAATAAGGCTAGCAAAGAGATCCACGAAATACTGATGTAACTCTGTGAGATGAATTAACAGAACACTAAGCAATTTCTCAGAAAGCTTCTTTCCAGATTTCATCTGAGGATATTTGCTTTTTCACCATAGCCCTCTATGGGCTTCCAAATATAACTTTGCCAATTCCACAAGAACTGTCTTAGCGAAAGGGTTCTTGAGGGGAAAGCTGTAACTCTGTGAGATGATTTCACAGAACACAAAGAAATTTCTCAGAAAGCTTCGTTCTCTTTGTTATCGGAGGATATTTCCTTTGGCCCTATAGTCTTCAAAGGGATCCGAAATATCTGTTCTCAGATTCCACAGAAATAAGGCTAGCAAAGAGATCCGCGAAATACAGATGTAACTCTGTGAGATGAATTAACAGAACACTAAGCAGTTTCTCAGAAAGCTTCTTTCCAGATTTCATCTGAGGATATTTCCTTTTTCACCATAGCCCTCTATGGGCTTCCAAATATCACTTTGCCAATTTCACAAGAACTGTCTTAGCGAAAGGCTTCTGGAGTGGAAAGCTGTAACTCTGTGAGATGATTTCACAGAACACAAAGAAGTTTCTCAGAAAGCTTC
Organism: Macaca nemestrina; assembly: GCF_043159975.1. Lineage (NCBI taxonomy): Eukaryota > Metazoa > Chordata > Mammalia > Primates > Cercopithecidae > Macaca > Macaca nemestrina. The sequence continues at coordinate 1,096,901 of NW_027257553.1, forward strand.
TTTCTCTTTGTTATCGGAGGATATTTCCTTTGGCCCTATAGTCTTCAAAGGGATCCGAAATATCTGTTCTCAGATTCCACAGAAATAAGGCTAGCAAAGAGATCCACGAAATACAGATGTAACTCTGTGAGATGAATTAACAGAACACTAAGCAGTTTCTCAGAAAGCTTCTTTCCAGATTTCATCTGAGGATATTTCCTTTTTCACCATGGCCCTCTATGGGCTTCCAAATATCACTTTGCCAATTCCACAAGAACTGTCTTAGCGAAAGGCTTCTTGAGGGGAAAGCTGTAACTCTCTGAGATGATTTCACAGAACACAAAGGAGTTTCTCAGAAAGCTTCGATCTCTTTGTTATCGGAGGATATCTCCTTTGGCCCTTTAGTCTTCAAAGGGATCCGAAATATCTGTTCTCAGATTCCACAGAAATAAGGCTAGCAAAGAGATCCACGAAATACAGATGTAACTCTCTGAGATGAATTAACAGAACACTAAGCAGTTTCTCAGAAAGCTTCTTTCCAGATTTCATCTGAGGATATTTCCTTTTTCACCCTAGCCCTCTATGGGCTTCCAAATATCACTTTGCCAATTCCACAAGAACTGTCTTAGCGAAAGGCTTCTTGAGGGGAAAGCTGTAACTCTGTGAGATGATTTCACAGAACACAAAGAAGTTTCTCAGAAAGCTTCTTTCTCTTTGTTATCGGAGGATATTTCCTTTGGCCCTATAGTCTTCAAAGGGATCCGAAATATCTGTTCTCAGATTCCACAGAAAAAAAGCTAGCAAAGAGATCCACGGAATACAGATGTAATTCTGTGAGATGAATTAACAGAACACTAAGCAGTTTCTCAGAAAGCTTCTTTCCAGATTTCATCTGAGGATATTTCCTTTTTCACCATAGCCCTCTATGGGCTTCCAAATATCACTTTGCCAATTCCACAAGAACTGTCTTAGCGAAAGGCTTCTTGAGGGGAAAGCTGTAACTCTGTGAGATGATTTCACAGAACACAAAGAAGTTTCTCAGAAAGCTTCTTTCTCTTTGTTATCGGAGGATATTTCCTTTGGCCCTATAGTCTTCAAAGGGATCCGAAATATCTGTTCTCAGATTCCACAGAAATAAGGCTAGCAAAGAGATCCACGAAATACAGATGTAACTCTGTGAGATGAATTAACAGAACACTAAGCAGTTTCTCAGAAAGCGTCTTTCCAGATTTCATCTGAGGATATTTCCTTTTTCACCATAGCCCTCTATGGGCTTCCAAATATCACTTTGCCAATTCCACAAGAACAGTCTTAGCGAAAGGCTTCTTGAGGGAAAAGCTGTAACTCTGTGAGATGATTTCACAGAACACAAAGAAGTTTCTCAGAAAGCTTCTTTCTCTTTGTTATCGGAGGATATTTCCATTGGCCCTATAGTCTTCAAAGGGATCCGAAATATCTGTTCTCAGATTCCACAGAAATAAGGTTAGCAAAGAGATCCACGAAATACAGATGTAACTCTGTGAGATGAATTAACAGAACACTAAGCAGTTTCTCAGAAAGCTTCTTTCCAGATTTCATCTGAGGATATTTCCTTTTTAACCATGGCCCTCTATGGGCTTCCAAATATCACTTTGCCAATTCCACAAGAACTGTCTTAGCGAAAGGCTTCTTGAGGGAAAAGCTGTAACTCTCTGAGATGATTTCACAGAACACAAAGGAGTTTCTCAGAAACCTTCTTTCTCTTTGTGATCGGACGATATTTCCTTTGGCCCTATAGTCTTCAAAGGGATCCGAAATATCTGTCTCAGATTCCACAGAAATAAGGCTAGCAAAGAGATCCACGAAATACAGATGTAACTCTGTGAGATGAAATAACAGAACACTAAGCAGTTTCTCAGAAAGCTTCTTTCCAGATTTCATCTGAGGATATTTCCTTTTTCAACATGGCCCTCTATGGGCTTCCAAATATCACTTTGCCAATTCCACAAGAACTGTATTAACGAAAGGCTTCTTGAGGGGAAAGCAGTAACTCTGTGAGATGATTTCACAGAACAAAAAGAGTTTCTCAGAAAGCTACTTTCTCTTTGTTATCGGAGGATATTTCCTTTGCCCTATAGTCTTCAAAGGGATCCGAAATATCTGTTCTCAGATTCCACAGAAATAAGGCTAGCAAAGAGATCCACGAAATACAGATGTAACTCTGTGAGATGAATTAATAGAACACTAAGCAGTTTCTCAGAAAGCTTCTTTCCAGATTTCATCTGAGGATAATTCCTTTTTCACCATGGCCCTCTATGGGCTTCCAAATATCACTTTGCCAATTCCACAAGAACTGTCTTAGCGAAAGGCTTCTTGAGGGGAAAGCTGTAACTCTCTGAGATGATTTCACAGAACACAAAGGAGTTTCTCAGAAAGCTTCTTTCTCTTTGTTATCGGACGATATTTCCTTTGGCCCTGTAGTCTTCAAAGGGATCCGAAATATCTGTTCTCAGATTCCACAGAAATAAGGCTAGCAAAGAGATCCACGAAATACAGATGTAACTCTGTGAGATGAATTAACAGAACACTAAGCAATTTCTCAGAAAACTTCTTTCCAGATTTCATCTGAGGATATTTCCTTTTTCACCATAGCCCTCTATGGGCTTCCAAATATCACTTTGCCAATTCCACAAGAACTGTCTTAGCGAAAGGCTTCTTGAGGGGAAATCTGTAACTCTGTGAGATGATTTCACAGAACACAAAGAAGTTTCTCAGAAAGCTTCTTTCTCCTTGTTATCGGAGGATATTTCCATTGGCCCTATAGTCTTCAAAGGGATCCGAAATATCTGTTCTCAGATTCCACAGAAATAAGGCTAGCAAAGAGATCCACGAAATACAGATGTAACTCTGTGAGATGAATTAACAGAACACTAAGCAGTTTCTCAGAAAGCTTCTTTCCAGATTTCATCTGAGGATATTTCCTTTTTCACCATGACCCTCTATGGGCTTCCAAATATCACTTTGCCAATTCCACAAGAACTGTCTTAGCGAAAGGCTTCTTGAGGGGAAAGCTGTAACTCTCTGAGATGATTTCACAGAACACAAAGGAGTTTCTCAGAAAGCTTCTTTCTCTTGTGATCGGACGATATTTCCTTTGGCCCTATAGTCTTCAAAGGGATCCGAAATATCTGTCTCAGATTCCACAGAAATAAGGCTAGCAAAGAGATCCACGAAATACAGATGTAACTCTGTGAGATGAATTAACAGAACACTAAGCAGTTTCTCAGAAAGCTTATTTCCAGATTTCATCTGAGGATATTTCCTTTTTCACCGTGGCCCTCTATGGGCTTCCAAATATCACTTTGCCAATTCCACAAGAACTGTATTAACGAAAGGCTTCTTGAGGGGAAAGCTGTATCTCTGTGAGATGATTTCACAGAACACAAAGAGTTTCTCAGAAAGCTACTTTCTCTTTGTTATCGGAGGATATTTCCTTTGCCCTATAGTCTTCAAAGGGATCCGAAATATCTGTTCTCAGATTCCACAGAAATAAGTCTAGCAAAGAGATCCACGAAATACAGATGTAACTCTGTGAGATGAATTAACAGAACACTAAGCAGTGTCTCAGAAAGCTTCTTTCCAGATTTCATCTGAGGATAATTCCTTTTTCACCATGGCCCTCTATGGGCTTCCAAATATCACTTTGCCAATTCCACAAGAACTGTCTTAGCGAAAGGCTTCTTGAGGGGAAAGCTGTAACTCTCTGAGATGATTTCACAGAACACAAAGGAGTTTCTCAGAAAGCTTCTTTCTCTTGTGATCGGACGATATTTCCTTTGGCCCTATAGTCTTCAAAGGGATCCGAAATATCTGTCTCAGATTCCACAGAAATAAGGCTAGCAAAGAGATCCACGAAATACAGATGTAACTCTGTGAGATGAATTAACAGAACACTAAGCAGTTTCTCAGAAAGCTTCTTTCCAGATTTCATCTGAGGATATTTCCTTTTTCACCATGGCCCTCTATGGGCTTCCAAATATCACTTTGCCAATTCCACAAGAACTGTATTAACGAAAGGCTTCTTGAGGGGAAAGCTGTAACTCTGTGAGATGATTTCACAGAACACAAAGAATTTCTCAGAAAGCTACTTTCTCTTTGTTATCGGAGGATATTTCCTTTGCCCTATAGTCTTCAAAGGGATCCGAAATATCTGTTCTCAGATTCCACAGAAATAAGGCTAGCAAAGAGATCCACGAAATACAGATGTAACTCTGTGAGATGAATTAATAGAACACTAAGCAGATTCTCAGAAAGCTTCTTTCCAGATTTCATCTGAGGATATTTCCTTTTTCACCATGGCCCTCTATGGGCTTCCAAATATCACTTTGCCAATTCCACAAGAACTGTCTTAGCGAAAGGCTTCTTGAGGGGAAAGCTGTAACTCTCTGAGATGATTTCACAGAACACAAAGGAGTTTCTCAGAAAGCTTCTTTCTCTTTGTTATCGGACGATATTTCCTTTGGCCCTATAGTCTTCAAGGGGATCCAAAATATCTGTTCTCAGATTCCACAGAAATAAGGCTAGCAAAGAGATCCACGAAATACAGATGTAACTCTGTGAGATGAATTAACAGAACACTAAGCAATTTCTCAGAAAGCTTCTTTCCAGATTTCATCTGAGGATATTTCCTTTTTCACCATAGCCCTCTATGGGCTTCCAAATATCACTTTGCCAATTCCACAAGAACTGTCTTAGCGAAAGGCTTCTTGAGGGGAAAGCTGTAACTCTGTGAGATGATTTCACAGAACACAAAGAAGTTTCTCAGAAAGCTTCTTTCTCTTTGTTATCGGAGGATATTTCCTTTGGCCCTTTAGTCTTCAAAGGGATCCGAAATATCTGTTCTCAGATTCCACAGAAATAAGGCTAGCAAAGAGATCCACGAAATACAGATGTAACTCTCTGAGATGAATTAACAGAACACTAAGCAGTTTCTCAGAAAGCTTCTTTCCAGATTTCATCTGAGGATATTTCCTTTTTCACCCTAGCCCTCTATGGGCTTCCAAATATCACTTTGCCAATTCCACAAGAACTGTCTTAGCGAAAGGCTTCTTGAGGGGAAAGCTGTAACTCTGTGATATGATTTCACAGAACACAAAGAAGTTTCTCAGAAAGCTTCTTTCTCTTTGTTATCGGAGGATATTTCCTTTGGCCCTATAGTCTTCAAAGGGATCCGAAATATCTGTTCTCAGATTCCACAGAAAAAAAGCTAGCAAAGAGATCCACGGAATACAGATGTAACTCTGTGAGATGAATTAACAGAACACTAAGCAGTTTCTCAGAAAGCTTCTTTCCAGATTTCATCTGAGGATATTTCCTTTTTCACCATAGCCCTCTATGGGCTTCCAAATATCACTTTGCCAATTCCACAAGAACTGTCTTAGCGAAAGGCTTCTTGAGGGGAAAGCTGTAACTCTGTGAGATGATTTCACAGAACACAAAAAAGTTTCTCAGAAAGCTTATTTCTCTCTGTTATCGGAGGATATTTCCTTTGGCCCTATAGTCTTCAAAGGGATCCGAAATATCTGTTCTCAGATTCCACAGAAATAAGGCTAGCAAAGAGATCCACGAAATACAGATGTAACTCTGTGAGATGAATTAACAGAACACTAAGCAGTTTCTCAGAAAGCGTCTTTCCAGATTTCATCTGAGGATATTTCCTTTTTCACCATAGCCCTCTATGGGCTTCCAAATATCACTTTGCCAATTCCACAAGAACAGTCTTAGCGAAAGGCTTCTTGAGGGAAAAGCTGTAACTCTGTGAGATGATTTCACAGAACACAAAGAAGTTTCTCAGAAAGCTTCTTTCTCTTTGTTATCGGAGGATATTTCCATTGGCCCTATAGTCTTCAAAGGGATCCGAAATATCTGTTCTCAGATTCCACAGAAATAAGGCTAGCAAAGAGATCCACGAAATACAGATGTAACTCTGTGAGATGAATTAATAGAACACTAAGCAGTTTCTCAGAAAGCTTCTTTCCAGATTTCATCTGAGGATAATTCCTTTTTCACCATGGCCCTCTATGGGCTTCCAAATATCACTTTGCCAATTCCACAAGAACTGTCTTAGCGAAAGGCTTCTTGAGGGGAAAGCTGTAACTCTCTGAGATGATTTCACAGAACACAAAGGAGTTTCTCAGAAAGCTTCTTTCTCTTTGTTATCGGACGATATTTCCTTTGGCCCTGTAGTCTTCAAAGGGATCCAAAATATCTGTTCTCAGATTCCACAGAAATAAGGCTAGCAAAGAGATCCACGAAATACAGATGTAACTCTGTGAGATGAATTAACAGAACACTAAGCAATTTCTCAGAAAACTTCTTTCCAGATTTCATCTGAGGATATTTCCTTTTTCACCATAGCCCTCTATGGGCTTCCAAATATCACTTTGCCAATTCCACAAGAACTGTCTTAGCGAAAGGCTTCTTGAGGGGAAAGCTGTAACTCTGTGAGATGATTTCACAGAACACAAAGAAGTTTCTCAGAAAGCTTCTTTCTCTTTGTTATCGGAGGATATTTCCATTGGCCCTATAGTCTTCAAAGGGATCCGAAATATCTGTTCTCAGATTCCACAGAAATAAGGCTAGCAAAGAGATCCACGAAATACAGATGTAACTCTGTGAGATGAATTAACAGAACACTAAGCAGTTTCTCAGAAAGCTTCTTTCCAGATTTCATCTGAGGATATTTCCTTTTTCACCATGGCCCTCTATGGGCTTCCAAATATCACTTTGCCAATTCCACAAGAACTGTCTTAGCGAAAGGCTTCTTGAGGGAAAAGCTGTAACTATCTGAGATGATTTCACAGAACACAAAGGAGTTTCTCAGAAACCTTCTTTCTCTTTGTGATCGGACGATATTTCCTTTGGCCCTATAGTCTTCAAAGGGATCCGAAATATCTGTCTCAGATTCCACAGAAATAAGGCTAGCAAAGAGATCCACGAAATACAGATGTAACTCTGTGAGATGAAATAACAGAACACTAAGCAGTTTCTCAGAAAGCTTCTTTCCAGATTTCATCTGAGGATATTTCCTTTTTCAACATGGCCCTCTATGGGCTTCCAAATATCACTTTGCCAATTCCACAAGAACTGTATTAACGAAAGGCTTCTTGAGGGGAAAGCAGTAACTCTGTGAGATGATTTCACAGAACACAAAGAGTTTCTCAGAAAGCTACTTTCTCTTTGTTATCGGAGGATATTTCCTTTGCCCTATAGTCTTCAAAGGGATCCGAAATATCTGTTCTCAGATTCCACAGAAATAAGGCTAGCAAAGAGATCCACGAAATACAGATGTAACTCTGTGAGATGAATTAATAGAACACTAAGCAGATTCTCAGAAAGCTTCTTTCCAGATTTCATCTGAGGATATTTCCTTTTTCACCATGGCCCTCTATGGGCTTCCAAATATCACTTTGCCAATTCCACAAGAACTGTCTTAGCGAAAGGCTTCTTGAGGGGAAAGCTGTAACTCTCTGAGATGATTTCACAGAACACAAAGGAGTTTCTCAGAAAGCTTCTTTCTCTTTGTTATCGGACGATATTTCCTTTGGCCCTATAGTCTTCAAGGGGATCCAAAATATCTGTTCTCAGATTCCACAGAAAAAAGGCTAGCAAAGAGATCCACGAAATACAGATGTAACTCTGTGAGATGAATTAACAGAACACTAAGCAATTTCTCAGAAAGCTTCTTTCCAGATTTCATCTGAGGATATTTCCTTTTTCACCATAGCCCTCTATGGGCTTCCAAATATCACTTTGCCAATTCCACAAGAACTGTCTTAGCGAAAGGCTTCTTGAGGGGAAAGCTGTAACTCTGTGAGATGATTTCACAGAACACAAAGAAGTTTCTCAGAAAGCTTCTTTCTCTTTGTTATCGGAGGATATTTCCTTTGGCCCTTTAGTCTTCAAAGGGATCCGAAGTATCTGTTCTCAGATTCCACAGAAATAAGGCTAGCAAAGAGATCCACGAAATACAGATGTAACTCTCTGAGATGAATTAACAGAACACTAAGCAGTTTCTCAGAAAGCTTCTTTCCAGATTTCATCTGAGGATATTTCCTTTTTCACCCTAGCCCTCTGTGGGCTTCCAAATATCACTTTGCCAATTCCACAAGAACTGTCTTAGCGAAAGGCTTCTTGAGGGGAAAGCTGTAACTCTGTGAGATGATTTCACAGAACACAAAAAAGTTTCTCAGAAAGCTTATTTCTCTCTGTTATCGGAGGATATTTCCTTTGGCCCTATAGTCTTCAAAGGGATCCGAAATATCTGTTCTCAGATTCCACAGAAATAAGGCTAGCAAAGAGATCCACGAAATACAGATGTAACTCTGTGAGATGAATTAACAGAACACTAAGCAGTTTCTCAGAAAGCGTCTTTCCAGATTTCATCTGAGGATATTTCCTTTTTCACCATAGCCCTCTATGGGCTTCCAAATATCACTTTGCCAATTCCACAAGAACAGTCTTAGCGAAAGGCTTCTTGAGGGAAAAGCTGTAACTCTGTGAGATGATTTCACAGAACACAAAGAAGTTTCTCAGAAAGCTTCTTTCTCTTTGTTATCGGAGGATATTTCCATTGGCCCTATAGTCTTCAAAGGGATCCGAAATATCTGTTCTCAGATTCCACAGAAATAAGGCTAGCAAAGAGATCCACGAAATACAGATGTAACTCTGTGAGATGAATTAATAGAACACTAAGCAGTTTCTCAGAAAGCTTCTTTCCAGATTTCATCTGAGGATAATTCCTTTTTCACCATGGCCCTCTATGGGCTTCCAAATATCACTTTGCCAATTCCACAAGAACTGTCTTAGCGAAAGGCTTCTTGAGGGGAAAGCTGTAACTCTCTGAGATGATTTCACAGAACACAAAGGAGTTTCTCAGAAAGCTTCTTTCTCTTTGTTATCGGACGATATTTCCTTTGGCCCTGTAGTCTTCAAAGGGATCCAAAATATCTGTTCTCAGATTCCACAGAAATAAGGCTAGCAAAGAGATCCACGAAATACAGATGTAACTCTGTGAGATGAATTAACAGAACACTAAGCAATTTCTCAGAAAACTTCTTTCCAGATTTCATCTGAGGATATTTCCTTTTTCACCATAGCCCTCTATGGGCTTCCAAATATCACTTTGCCAATTCCACAAGAACTGTCTTAGCGAAAGGCTTCTTGAGGGGAAAGCTGTAACTCTGTGAGATGATTTCACAGAACACAAAGAAGTTTCTCAGAAAGCTTCTTTCTCTTTGTTATCGGAGGATATTTCCATTGGCCCTATAGTCTTCAAAGGGATCCGAAATATCTGTTCTCAGATTCCACAGAAATAAGGCTAGCAAAGAGATCCACGAAATACAGATGTAACTCTGTGAGATGAATTAACAGAACACTAAGCAGTTTCTCAGAAAGCTTCTTTCCAGATTTCATCTGAGGATATTTCCTTTTTCACCATGGCCCTCTATGGGCTTCCAAATATCACTTTGCCAATTCCACAAGAACTGTCTTAGCGAAAGGCTTCTTGAGGGAAAAGCTGTAACTATCTGAGATGATTTCACAGAACACAAAGGAGTTTCTCAGAAACCTTCTTTCTCTTTGTGATCGGACGATATTTCCTTTGGCCCTATAGTCTTCAAAGGGATCCGAAATATCTGTCTCAGATTCCACAGAAATAAGGCTAGCAAAGAGATCCACGAAATACAGATGTAACTCTGTGAGATGAAATAACAGAACACTAAGCAGTTTCTCAGAAAGCTTCTTTCCAGATTTCATCTGAGGATATTTCCTTTTTCAACATGGCCCTCTATGGGCTTCCAAATATCACTTTGCCAATTCCACAAGAACTGTATTAACGAAAGGCTTCTTGAGGGGAAAGCAGTAACTCTGTGAGATGATTTCACAGAACACAAAGAGTTTCTCAGAAAGCTACTTTCTCTTTGTTATCGGAGGATATTTCCTTTGCCCTATAGTCTTCAAAGGGATCCGAAATATCTGTTCTCAGATTCCACAGAAATAAGGCTAGCAAAGAGATCCACGAAATACAGATGTAACTCTGTGAGATGAATTAATAGAACACTAAGCAGATTCTCAGAAAGCTTCTTTCCAGATTTCATCTGAGGATATTTCCTTTTTCACCATGGCCCTCTATGGGCTTCCAAATATCACTTTGCCAATTCCACAAGAACTGTCTTAGCGAAAGGCTTCTTGAGGGGAAAGCTGTAACTCTCTGAGATGATTTCACAGAACACAAAGGAGTTTCTCAGAAAGCTTCTTTCTCTTTGTTATCGGACGATATTTCCTTTGGCCCTATAGTCTTCAAGGGGATCCAAAATATCTGTTCTCAGATTCCACAGAAAAAAGGCTAGCAAAGAGATCCACGAAATACAGATGTAACTCTGTGAGATGAATTAACAGAACACTAAGCAATTTCTCAGAAAGCTTCTTTCCAGATTTCATCTGAGGATATTTCCTTTTTCACCATAGCCCTCTATGGGCTTCCAAATATCACTTTGCCAATTCCACAAGAACTGTCTTAGCGAAAGGCTTCTTGAGGGGAAAGCTGTAACTCTGTGAGATGATTTCACAGAACACAAAGAAGTTTCTCAGAAAGCTTCTTTCTCTTTGTTATCGGAGGATATTTCCTTTGGCCCTTTAGTCTTCAAAGGGATCCGAAGTATCTGTTCTCAGATTCCACAGAAATAAGGCTAGCAAAGAGATCCACGAAATACAGATGTAACTCTCTGAGATGAATTAACAGAACACTAAGCAGTTTCTCAGAAAGCTTCTTTCCAGATTTCATCTGAGGATATTTCCTTTTTCACCCTAGCCCTCTGTGGGCTTCCAAATATCACTTTGCCAATTCCACAAGAACTGTCTTAGCGAAAGGCTTCTTGAGGGGAAAGCTGTAACTCTGTGATATGATTTCACAGAACACAAAGAAGTTTCTCAGAAAGCTTCTTTCTCTTTGTTATCGGAGGATATTTCCTTTGGCCCTATAGTCTTCAAAGGGATCCGAAATATCTGTTCTCAGATTCCACAGAAAAAAAGCTAGCAAAGAGATCCACGGAATACAGATGTAACTCTGTGAGATGAATTAACAGAACACTAAGCAGTTTCTCAGAAAGCTTCTTTCCAGATTTCATCTGAGGATATTTCCTTTTTCACCATAGCCCTCTATGGGCTTCCAAATATCACTTTGCCAATTCCACAAGAACTGTCTTAGCGAAAGGCTTCTTGAGGGGAAAGCTGTAACTCTGTGAGATGATTTCACAGAACACAAAAAAGTTTCTCAGAAAGCTTATTTCTCTCTGTTATCGGAGGATATTTCCTTTGGCCCTATAGTCTTCAAAGGGATCCGAAATATCTGTTCTCAGATTCCACAGAAATAAGGCTAGCAAAGAGATCCACGAAATACAGATGTAACTCTGTGAGATGAATTAACAGAACACTAAGCAGTTTCTCAGAAAGCGTCTTTCCAGATTTCATCTGAGGATATTTCCTTTTTCACCATAGCCCTCTATGGGCTTCCAAATATCACTTTGCCAATTCCACAAGAACAGTCTTAGCGAAAGGCTTCTTGAGGGAAAAGCTGTAACTCTGTGAGATGATTTCACAGAACACAAAGAAGTTTCTCAGAAAGCTTCTTTCTCTTTGTTATCGGAGGATATTTCCATTGGCCCTATAGTCTTCAAAGGGATCCGAAATATCTGTTCTCAGATTCCACAGAAATAAGGCTAGCAAAGAGATCCACGAAATACAGATGTAACTCTGTGAGATGAATTAATAGAACACTAAGCAGTTTCTCAGAAAGCTTCTTTCCAGATTTCATCTGAGGATAATTCCTTTTTCACCATGGCCCTCTATGGGCTTCCAAATATCACTTTGCCAATTCCACAAGAACTGTCTTAGCGAAAGGCTTCTTGAGGGGAAAGCTGTAACTCTCTGAGATGATTTCACCGAACACAAAGGAGTTTCTCAGAAAGCTTCTTTCTCTTTGTTATCGGACGATATTTCCTTTGGCCCTGTAGTCTTCAAAGGGATCCAAAATATCTGTTCTCAGATTCCACAGAAATAAGGCTAGCAAAGAGATCCACGAAATACAGATGTAACTCTGTGAGATGAATTAACAGAACACTAAGCAATTTCTCAGAAAACTTCTTTCCAGATTTCATCTGAGGATATTTCCTTTTTCACCATAGCCCTCTATGGGCTTCCAAATATCACTTTGCCAATTCCACAAGAACTGTCTTAGCGAAAGGCTTCTTGAGGGGAAAGCTGTAACTCTGTGAGATGATTTCACAGAACACAAAGAAGTTTCTCAGAAAGCTTCTTTCTCTTTGTTATCGGAGGATATTTCCTTTGGCCCTATAGTCTTCAAAGGGATCCGAAATATCTGTTCTCAGATTCCACAGAAATAAGGCTAGCAAAGAGATCCACGAAATACAGATGTAACTCTGTGAGATGAATTAACAGAACACTAAGCAGTTTCTCAGAAAGCTTCTTTCCAGATTTCATCTGAGGATATTTCCTTTTTCACCATAGCCCTCTATGGGCTTCCAAATATCACTTTGCCAATTCCACAAGAACTGTCTTAGCGAAAGGCTTCTTGAGGGGAAAGCTGTAACTCTGTGAGATGATTTCACAGAACACAAAGAAGTTTCTCAGAAAGCTTCTTTCTCTTTGTTATCGGAGGATATTTCCTTTGGCCCTTTAGTCGTCAAAGGGATCCGAAATATCTGTTCTCAGATTCCACAGAAATAAGGCTAGCAAAGAGATCCACGAAATACAGATGTAACTCTCTGAGATGAATTAACAGAACACTAAGCAGTTTCTCAGAAAGCTTCTTTCCATATTTCATCTGAGGATATTTCCTTTTTCTCCCTAGCCCTCTATGGGCTTCCAAATATCACTTTGCCAATTCCACAAGAACTGTCTTAGCGAAAGGCTTCTTGAGGGGAAAGCTGTAACTCTGTGAGATGATTTCACAGAACACAAAGAAGTTTCTCAGAAAGCTTCTTTCTCTTTGTTATCGGAGGATATTTCCTTTGGCCCTATAGTCTTCAAAGGGATCCGAAATATCTGTTCTCAGATTCCACAGAAAAAAAGCTAGCAAAGAGATCCACGGAATACAGATGTAACTCTGTGAGATGAATTTACAGAACACTAAGCAGTTTCTCAGAAAGCTTCTTTCCAGATTTCATCTGAGGATATTTCCTTTTTCACCATAGCCCTCTATGGGCTTCCAAATATCACTTTGCCAATTCCACAAGAACTGTCTTAGCGAAAGGCTTCTTGAGGGGAAAGCTGTAACTCTGTGAGATGATTTCACAGAACACAAAGAAGTTTCTCAGAAAGCTTCTTTCTCTTTGTTATCGGAGGATATTTCCTTTGGCCCTATAGTCTTCAAAGGGATCCGAAATATCTGTTCTCAGATTCCACAGAAATAAGGCTAGCAAAGAGATCCACGAAATACAGATGTAACTCTGTGAGATGAATTAACAGAACACTAAGCAGTTTCTCAGAAAGCGTCTTTCCAGATTTCATCTGAGGATATTTCCTTTTTCACCATGGCCCTCTATGGGCTTCCAAATATCACTTTGCCAATTCCACAAGAACAGTCTTAGCGAAAGGCTTCTTGAGGGAAAAGCTGTAACTCTGTGAGATGATTTCACAGAACACAGAGAAGTTTCTCAGAAAGCTTCTTTCTCTTTGTTATCGGAGGATATTTCCATTGGCCCTATAGTCTTCAAAGGGATCCGAAATATCTGTTCTCAGATTCCACAGAAATAAGGCTAGCAAAGAGATCCACGAAATACAGATGTAACTCTGTGAGATGAATTAATAGAACACTAAGCAGTTTCTCAGAAAGCTTCTTTCCAGATTTCATCTGAGGATAATTCCTTTTTCACCATGGCCCTCTATGGGCTTCCAAATATCACTTTGCCAATTCCACAAGAACTGTCTTAGCGAAAGGCTTCTTGAGGGGAAAGCTGTAACTCTCTGAGATGATTTCACAGAACACAAAGGAGTTTCTCAGAAAGCTTCTTTCTCTTTGTTATCGGACGATATTTCCTTTGGCCCTGTTGTCTTCAAAGGGATCCAAAATATCTGTTCTCAGATTCCACAGAAATAAGGCTAGCAAAGAGATCCACGAAATACAGATGTAACTCTGTGAGATGAATTAACAGAACACTAAGCAATTTCTCAGAAAACTTCTTTCCAGATTTCATCTGAGGATATTTCCTTTTTCACCATAGCCCTCTATGGGCTTCCAAATATCACTTTGCCAATTCCACAAGAACTGTCTTAGCGAAAGGCTTCTTGAGGGGAAAGCTGTAACTCTGTGAGATGATTTCACAGAACACAAAGAAGTTTCTCAGAAAGCTTCTTTCTCTTTGTTATCGGAGGATATTTCCATTGGCCCTATAGTCTTCAAAGGGATCCGAAATATCTGTTCTCAGATTCCACAGAAATAAGGCTAGCAAAGAGATCCACGAAATACAGATGTAACTCTGTGAGATGAATTAACAGAACACTAAGCAGTTTCTCAGAAAGCTTCTTTCCAGATTTCATCTGAGGATATTTCCTTTTTCACCATGGCCCTCTATGGGCTTCCAAATATCACTTTGCCAATTCCACAAGAACTGTCTTAGCGAAAGGCTTCTTGAGGGGAAAGCTGTAACTCTCTGAGATGATTTCACAGAACACAAAGGAGTTTCTCAGAAAGCTTCTTTCTCTTGTGATCGGACGATATTTCCTTTGGCCCTATAGTCTTCAAAGGGATCCGAAATATCTGTCTCAGATTCCACAGAAATAAGGCTAGCAAAGAGATCCACGAAATACAGATGTAACTCTGTGAGATGAATTAACAGAACACTAAGCAGTTTCTCAGAAAGCTTCTTTCCAGATTTCATCTGAGGATATTTCCTTTTTCACCATGGCCCTCTATGGGCTTCCAAATATCACTTTGCCAATTCCACAAGAACTGTATTAACGAAAGGCTTCTTGAGGGGAAAGCTGTAACTCTGTGAGATGATTTCACAGAACACAAAGAGTTTCTCAGAAAGCTACTTTCTCTTTGTTATAGGAGGATATTTCCTTTGCCCTATAGTCTTCAAAGGGATCCGAAATATCTGTTCTCAGATTCCACAGAAATAAGGCTAGCAAAGAGATCCACGAAATACAGATGTAACTCTGTGAGATGAATTAACAGAACACTAAGCAGTGTCTCAGAAAGCTTCTTTCCAGATTTCATCTGAGGATAATTCCTTTTTCACCATGGCCCTCTATGGGCTTCCAAATATCACTTTGCCAATTCCACAAGAACCGTCTTAGCGAAAGGCTTCTTGAGGGGAAAGCTGTAACTCTCTGAGATGATTTCACAGAACACAAAGGAGTTTCTCAGAAAGCTTCTTTCTCTTGTGATCGGACGATATTTCCTTTGGCCCTATAGTCTTCAAAGGGATCCGAAATATCTGTCTCAGATTCCACAGAAATAAGGCTAGCAAAGAGATCCACGAAATACAGATGTAACTCTGTGAGATGAATTAACAGAACACTAAGCAGTTTCTCAGAAAGCTTCTTTCCAGATTTCATCTGAGGATATTTCCTTTTTCACCATGGCCCTCTATGGGCTTCCAAATATCACTTTGCCAATTCCACAAGAACTGTATTAACGAAAGGCTTCTTAAGGGGAAAGCTGTAACTCTGTGAGATGATTTCACAGAACACAAAGAATTTCTCAGAAAGCTACTTTCTCTTTGTTATCGGAGGATATTTCCTTTGCCCTATAGTCTTCAAAGGGATCCGAAATATCTGTTCTCAGATTCCACAGAAATAAGGCTAGCAAAGAGATCCACGAAATACAGATGTAACTCTGTGAGATGAATTAATAGAACACTAAGCAGATTCTCAGAAAGCTTCTTTCCAGATTTCATCTGAGGATATTTCCTTTTTCACCATGGCCCTCTATGGGCTTCCAAATATCACTTTGCCAATTCCACAAGAACTGTCTTAGCGAAAGGCTTCTTGAGGGGAAAGCTGTAACTCTCTGAGATGATTTCACAGAACACAAAGGAGTTTCTCAGAAAGCTTCTTTCTCTTTGTTATCGGACGATATTTCCTTTGGCCCTGTAGTCTTCAAGGGGATCCAAAATATCTGTTCTCAGATTCCACAGAAATAAGGCTAGCAAAGAGATCCACGAAATACAGATGTAACTCTGTGAGATGAATTAACAGAACACTAAGCAATTTCTCAGAAAGCTTCTTTCCAGATTTCATCTGAGGATATTTCCTTTTTCACCATAGCCCTCTATGGGCTTCCAAATATCACTTTGCCAATTCCACAAGAACTGTCTTAGCGAAAGGCTTCTTGAGGGGAAAGCTGTAACTCTGTGAGATGATTTCACAGAACACAAAGAAGTTTCTCAGAAAGCTTCTTTCTCTTTGTTATCGGAGGATATTTCCTTTGGCCCTTTAGTCTTCAAAGGGATCCGAAATATCTGTTCTCAGATTCCACAGAAATAAGGCTAGCAAAGAGATCCACGAAATACAGATGTAACTCTCTGAGATGAATTAACAGAACACTAAGCAGTTTCTCAGAAAGCTTCTTTCCAGATTTCATCTGAGGATATTTCCTTTTTCACCCTAGCCCTCTATGGGCTTCCAAATATCACTTTGCCAATTCCACAAGAACTGTCTTAGCGAAAGGCTTCTTGAGGGGAAAGCTGTAACTCTGTGAGATGATTTCACAGAACACAAAGAAGTTTCTCAGAAAGCTTCTTTCTCTTTGTTATCGGAGGATATTTCCTTTGGCCCTATAGTCTTCAAAGGGATCCGAAATATCTGTTCTCAGATTCCACAGAAAAAAAGCTAGCAAAGAGATCCACGGAATACAGATGTAACTCTGTGAGATGAATTAACAGAACACTAAGCAGTTTCTCAGAAAGCTTCTTTCCAGATTTCATCTGAGGATATTTCCTTTTTCACCATAGCCCTCTATGGGCTTCCAAATATCACTTTGCCAATTCCACAAGAACTGTCTTAGCGAAAGGCTTCTTGAGGGGAAAGCTGTAACTCTGTGAGATGATTTCACAGAACACAAAGAAGTTTCTCAGAAAGCTTCTTTCTCTTTGTTATCGGAGGATATTTCCTTTGGCCCTATAGTCTTCAAAGGGATCCGAAATATCTGTTCTCAGATTCCACAGAAATAAGGCTAGCAAAGAGATCCATGAAATACAGATGTAACTCTGTGAGATGAATTAACAGAACACTAAGCAGTTTCTCAGAAAGCGTCTTTCCAGATTTCATCTGAGGATATTTCCTTTTTCACCATAGCCCTCTATGGGCTTCCAAATATCACTTTGCCAATTCCACAAGAACAGTCTTAGCGAAAGGCTTCTTGAGGGAAAAGCTGTAACTCTGTGAGATGATTT
>NC_092128.1:0-7500 GCF_043159975.1 Macaca nemestrina
AACCTAACCCTAACCCTAACCCTAACCCTAACCCTAACCCTAACCCTAACCCTAACCCTAACCCTAACCCCTAACCCTAACCCTAACCCTAACCCTAACCCTAACCCTAACCCTAACCCTAACCCTAACCCCTAACCCTAACCCTAACCCTAACCCTAACCCTAACCCTAACCCTAACCCTAACCCTAACCCTAACCCTAACCCTAACCCTAACCCTAACCCTAACCCTAACCCTAACCCTAACCCTAACCCTAACCCTAACCCTAACCCTAACCCTAACCCTAACCCTAACCCTAACCCTAACCCTAACCCTAACCCTAACCCTAACCCTAACCCTAACCCTAACCCTAACCCTAACCCTAACCCTACCCTAACCCTAACCCTAACCCTAACCCTAACCCTAACCCTAACCCCTAACCCTAACCCTAACCCTAACCCTAACCCTAACCCTAACCCTAACCCTAACCCTAACCCTAACCCTAACCCTAACCCTAACCCTAACCCTAACCCTAACCCTAACCCTAACCCTAACCCTAACCCTAACCCTAACCCTAACCCTAACCCTAACCCTAACCCTAAACCCTAACCCTAACCCTAACCCTAACCCTAACCCTAACCCTAACCCTAACCCTAACCCTAACCCTAACCCTAACCTAACCCTAACCCTAACCCTAACCCTAACCCTAACCCTAACCTACCTAACCCTAACCCTAACCCTAACCCTAACCCTAACCCTAACCCTAACCCTAACCCTAACCCTAACCCTAACCCTAACCCTAACCCTAACCCTAACCCTAACCCTAACCCTAACCCTAACCCTAACCCTAACCCTAACCCTAACCCTAACCCTAACCCTAACCCTAACCCTAACCCTAACCCTAACCCTAACCCTAACCTAACCCTAACCCTAACCCTAACCCTAACCCTAACCCTAACCCTAACCCTAACCTAACCCTAACCCTAACCCTAACCCTAACCCTAACCCTAACCTAACCCTAACCCTAACCCTAACCCTAACCCTAACCCTAACCCTAACCCTAACCCTAACCCTAACCCTAACCCTAACCCTAACCCTAACCCTAACCCTAACCCTAACCCTAACCCTAACCCTAACCCTAACCCTAACCCTAACCTAACCCTAACCCTAACCCTAACCCTAACCCTAACCCTAACCCTAACCCTAACCCTAACCCTAACCCTAACCCTAACCCTAACCCTAACCCTAACCCTAACCCTAACCCTAACCCTAACCCTAACCCTAACCTAACCCTAACCCTAACCCTAACCCTAACCCTAACCCTAACCCTAACCCTAACCCTAACCCTAACCTAACCCTAACCCTAACCCTAACCCTAACCCTAACCCTAACCCTAACCCTAACCCTAACCCTAACCCTAACCCTAACCCTAACCCTAACCCTAACCCTAACCCTAACCCTAACCTAACCCTAACCCTAACCCTAACCCTAACCCTAACCCTAACCCTAACCCTAACCCTAACCCTAACCCTAACCCTAACCCTAACCCTAACCCTAACCCTAACCCTAACCCTAACCCTAACCCTAACCCTAACCCTAACCCTAACCCTAACCCTAACCCTAACCCTAACCCTAACCCTAACCCTAACCCTAACCCTAACCCTAACCCTAACCCTAACCCTAACCCTAACCCTAACCCTAACCCTAACCCTAACCCTAACCCTAACCCTAACCCTAACCCTAACCCTAACCCTAACCCTAACCCTAACCCTAACCCTAACCCTAACCCTAACCCTAACCCTAACCCTAACCCTAACCCTAACCCTAACCCTAACCCTAACCCTAACCCTAACCCTAACCCTAACCCTAACCCTAACCCTAACCCTAACCCTAACCCTAACCCTAACCCTAACCCTAACCCTAACCCTAACCCTAACCCTAACCCTAACCCTAACCCTAACCCTAACCCTAACCCTAACCCTAACCCTAACCCTAACCCTAACCCTAACCCTAACCCTAACCCTAACCCTAACCCTAACCCTAACCCTAACCCTAACCCTAACCCTAACCCTAACCCTAACCCTAACCCTAACCCTAACCCTAACCCTAACCCTAACCCTAACCCTAACCCTAACCCTAACCCTAACCCTAACCCTAACCCTAACCCTAACCCTAACCCTAACCCTAACCCTAACCCTAACCCTAACCCTAACCCTAACCCTAACCCTAACCCTAACCCTAACCCTAACCCTAACCCTAACCCTAACCCTAACCCTAACCCTAACCCTAACCCTAACCCTAACCCTAACCCTAACCCTAACCCTAACCCTAACCCTAACCCTAACCCTAACCCTAACCCTAACCCTAACCCTAACCCTAACCCTAACCCTAACCCTAACCCTAACCCTAACCCTAACCCTAACCCTAACCCTAACCCTAACCCTAACCCTAACCCTAACCCTAACCCTAACCCTAACCCTAACCCTAACCCTAACCCTAACCCTAACCCTAACCCTAACCCTAACCCTAACCCTAACCCTAACCCTAACCCTAACCCTAACCCTAACCCTAACCCTAACCCTAACCCTAACCCTAACCCTAACCCTAACCCTAACCCTAACCCTAACCCTAACCCTAACCCTAACCCTAACCCTAACCCTAACCCTAACCCTAACCCTAACCCTAACCCTAACCCTAACCCTAACCCTAACCCTAACCCTAACCCTAACCCTAACCCTAACCCTAACCCTAACCCTAACCCTAACCCTAACCCTAACCCTAACCCTAACCCTAACCCTAACCCTAACCCTAACCCTAACCCTAACCCTAACCCTAACCCTAACCCTAACCCTAACCCTAACCCTAACCCTAACCCTAACCCTAACCCTAACCCTAACCCTAACCCTAACCCTAACCCTAACCCTAACCCTAACCCTAACCCTAACCCTAACCCTAACCCTAACCCTAACCCTAACCCTAACCCTAACCCTAACCCTAACCCTAACCCTAACCCTAACCCTAACCCTAACCCTAACCCTAACCCTAACCCTAACCCTAACCCTAACCCTAACCCTAACCCTAACCCTAACCCTAACCCTAACCCTAACCCTAACCCTAACCCTAACCCTAACCCTAACCCTAACCCTAACCCTAACCCTAACCCTAACCCTAACCCTAACCCTAACCCTAACCCTAACCCTAACCCTAACCCTAACCCTAACCCTAACCCTAACCCTAACCCTAACCCTAACCCTAACCCTAACCCTAACCCTAACCCTAACCCTAACCCTAACCCTAACCCTAACCCTAACCCTAACCCTAACCCTAACCCTAACCCTAACCCTAACCCTAACCCTAACCCTAACCCTAACCCTAACCCTAACCCTAACCCTAACCCTAACCCTAACCCTAACCCTAACCCTAACCCTAACCCTAACCCTAACCCTAACCCTAACCCTAACCCTAACCCTAACCCTAACCCTAACCCTAACCCTAACCCTAACCCTAACCCTAACCCTAACCCTAACCCTAACCCTAACCCTAACCCTAACCCTAACCCTAACCCTAACCCTAACCCTAACCCTAACCCTAACCCTAACCCTAACCCTAACCCTAACCCTAACCCTAACCCTAACCCTAACCCTAACCCTAACCCTAACCCTAACCCTAACCCTAACCCTAACCCTAACCCTAACCCTAACCCTAACCCTAACCCTAACCCTAACCCTAACCCTAACCCTAACCCTAACCCTAACCCTAACCCTAACCCTAACCCTAACCCTAACCCTAACCCTAACCCTAACCCTAACCCTAACCCTAACCCTAACCCTAACCCTAACCCTAACCCTAACCCTAACCCTAACCCTAACCCTAACCCTAACCCTAACCCTAACCCTAACCCTAACCCTAACCCTAACCCTAACCCTAACCCTAACCCTAACCCTAACCCTAACCCTAACCCTAACCCTAACCCTAACCCTAACCCTAACCCTAACCCTAACCCTAACCCTAACCCTAACCCTAACCCTAACCCTAACCCTAACCCTAACCCTAACCCTAACCCTAACCCTAACCCTAACCCTAACCCTAACCCTAACCCTAACCCTAACCCTAACCCTAACCCTAACCCTAACCCTAACCCTAACCCTAACCCTAACCCTAACCCTAACCCTAACCCTAACCCTAACCCTAACCCTAACCCTAACCCTAACCCTAACCCTAACCCTAACCCTAACCCTAACCCTAACCCTAACCCTAACCCTAACCCTAACCCTAACCCTAACCCTAACCCTAACCCTAACCCTAACCCTAACCCTAACCCTAACCCTAACCCTAACCCTAACCCTAACCCTAACCCTAACCCTAACCCTAACCCTAACCCTAACCCTAACCCTAACCCTAACCCTAACCCTAACCCTAACCCTAACCCTAACCCTAACCCTAACCCTAACCCTAACCCTAACCCTAACCCTAACCCTAACCCTAACCCTAACCCTAACCCTAACCCTAACCCTAACCCTAACCCTAACCCTAACCCTAACCCTAACCCTAACCCTAACCCTAACCCTAACCCTAACCCTAACCCTAACCCTAACCCTAACCCTAACCCTAACCCTAACCCTAACCCTAACCCTAACCCTAACCCTAACCCTAACCCTAACCCTAACCCTAACCCTAACCCTAACCCTAACCCTAACCCTAACCCTAACCCTAACCCTAACCCTAACCCTAACCCTAACCCTAACCCTAACCCTAACCCTAACCCTAACCCTAACCCTAACCCTAACCCTAACCCTAACCCTAACCCTAACCCTAACCCTAACCCTAACCCTAACCCTAACCCTAACCCTAACCCTAACCCTAACCCTAACCCTAACCCTAACCCTAACCCTAACCCTAACCCTAACCCTAACCCTAACCCTAACCCTAACCCTAACCCTAACCCTAACCCTAACCCTAACCCTAACCCTAACCCTAACCCTAACCCTAACCCTAACCCTAACCCTAACCCTAACCCTAACCCTAACCCTAACCCTAACCCTAACCCTAACCCTAACCCTAACCCTAACCCTAACCCTAACCCTAACCCTAACCCTAACCCTAACCCTAACCCTAACCCTAACCCTAACCCTAACCCTAACCCTAACCCTAACCCTAACCCTAACCCTAACCCTAACCCTAACCCTAACCCTAACCCTAACCCTAACCCTAACCCTAACCCTAACCCTAACCCTAACCCTAACCCTAACCCTAACCCTAACCCTAACCCTAACCCTAACCCTAACCCTAACCCTAACCCTAACCCTAACCCTAACCCTAACCCTAACCCTAACCCTAACCCTAACCCTAACCCTAACCCTAACCCTAACCCTAACCCTAACCCTAACCCTAACCCTAACCCTAACCCTAACCCTAACCCTAACCCTAACCCTAACCCTAACCCTAACCCTAACCCTAACCCTAACCCTAACCCTAACCCTAACCCTAACCCTAACCCTAACCCTAACCCTAACCCTAACCCTAACCCTAACCCTAACCCTAACCCTAACCCTAACCCTAACCCTAACCCTAACCCTAACCCTAACCCTAACCCTAACCCTAACCCTAACCCTAACCCTAACCCTAACCCTAACCCTAACCCTAACCCTAACCCTAACCCTAACCCTAACCCTAACCCTAACCCTAACCCTAACCCTAACCCTAACCCTAACCCTAACCCTAACCCTAACCCTAACCCTAACCCTAACCCTAACCCTAACCCTAACCCTAACCCTAACCCTAACCCTAACCCTAACCCTAACCCTAACCCTAACCCTAACCCTAACCCTAACCCTAACCCTAACCCTAACCCTAACCCTAACCCTAACCCTAACCCTAACCCTAACCCTAACCCTAACCCTAACCCTAACCCTAACCCTAACCCTAACCCTAACCCTAACCCTAACCCTAACCCTAACCCTAACCCTAACCCTAACCCTAACCCTAACCCTAACCCTAACCCTAACCCTAACCCTAACCCTAACCCTAACCCTAACCCTAACCCTAACCCTAACCCTAACCCTAACCCTAACCCTAACCCTAACCCTAACCCTAACCCTAACCCTAACCCTAACCCTAACCCTAACCCTAACCCTAACCCTAACCCTAACCCTAACCCTAACCCTAACCCTAACCCTAACCCTAACCCTAACCCTAACCCTAACCCTAACCCTAACCCTAACCCTAACCCTAACCCTAACCCTAACCCTAACCCTAACCCTAACCCTAACCCTAACCCTAACCCTAACCCTAACCCTAACCCTAACCCTAACCCTAACCCTAACCCTAACCCTAACCCTAACCCTAACCCTAACCCTAACCCTAACCCTAACCCTAACCCTAACCCTAACCCTAACCCTAACCCTAACCCTAACCCTAACCCTAACCCTAACCCTAACCCTAACCCTAACCCTAACCCTAACCCTAACCCTAACCCTAACCCTAACCCTAACCCTAACCCTAACCCTAACCCTAACCCTAACCCTAACCCTAACCCTAACCCTAACCCTAACCCTAACCCTAACCCTAACCCTAACCCTAACCCTAACCCTAACCCTAACCCTAACCCTAACCCTAACCCTAACCCTAACCCTAACCCTAACCCTAACCCTAACCCTAACCCTAACCCTAACCCTAACCCTAACCCTAACCCTAACCCTAACCCTAACCCTAACCCTAACCCTAACCCTAACCCTAACCCTAACCCTAACCCTAACCCTAACCCTAACCCTAACCCTAACCCTAACCCTAACCCTAACCCTAACCCTAACCCTAACCCTAACCCTAACCCTAACCCTAACCCTAACCCTAACCCTAACCCTAACCCTAACCCTAACCCTAACCCTAACCCTAACCCTAACCCTAACCCTAACCCTAACCCTAACCCTAACCCTAACCCTAACCCTAACCCTAACCCTAACCCTAACCCTAACCCTAACCCTAACCCTAACCCTAACCCTAACCCTAACCCTAACCCTAACCCTAACCCTAACCCTAACCCTAACCCTAACCCTAACCCTAACCCTAACCCTAACCCTAACCCTAACCCTAACCCTAACCCTAACCCTAACCCTAACCCTAACCCTAACCCTAACCCTAACCCTAACCCTAACCCTAACCCTAACCCTAACCCTAACCCTAACCCTAACCCTAACCCTAACCCTAACCCTAACCCTAACCCTAACCCTAACCCTAACCCTAACCCTAACCCTAACCCTAACCCTAACCCTAACCCTAACCCTAACCCTAACCCTAACCCTAACCCTAACCCTAACCCTAACCCTAACCCTAACCCTAACCCTAACCCTAACCCTAACCCTAACCCTAACCCTAACCCTAACCCTAACCCTAACCCTAACCCTAACCCTAACCCTAACCCTAACCCTAACCCTAACCCTAACCCTAACCCTAACCCTAACCCTAACCCTAACCCTAACCCTAACCCTAACCCTAACCCTAACCCTAACCCTAACCCTAACCCTAAC
>NC_092128.1:10000-37500 GCF_043159975.1 Macaca nemestrina
ATCCGGTCTGATACGGTTCGATCCGGTCTGATCCGGTCTGATTCGGTCAAAATCGGTTCGATCCGCTCAAAACCGGTCTGATCCGATTTGATCCGGTTTCATGCGGTCAAAACCGGTTTGATCTGGTCAAAACCGGTTTGATGCGGTTTGATTCGGTCAGATCCGGTCTGAGCCGGTCAATACCGGTTTGAACTGGTCTGATCCGGTTTGATCTGGTCTGATCTGGTTCGATCCGGTTTGAACCGTTTTGATCCGGTTTGATCCGGTCTGAGCCGGTCACAACCGACTTGAACCGGTCTGATGCGGTTAGATCCGGTCTGATGCGGTCTGAGCCGGTCAAAACCGGTTTGATGCGGTTTGATCCGGTCTGATCCGGTCTGAGCCGGTCTGAGCCGGTCAAAACCGGTTTGAACTGGTCTGATCCGGTTTCATCCGGTCTGATCCGGTTCGATCAGGTTTGATCCAGTCTGATCCGGTCAAAATCGTTTCGATCCACTCAAAACCGGTCTGATCCATTGTGATCCGGTTTCATACGTTCGAAACCAATTAGAACCTGTCTCATCCGGTTGAATCCGGTCTGATCTGGTTAGATTCGGTCTGATCCGGTTTGATCCGGTTTGAAGCGGTCTCATCCGGTTAGATCCGGTCAAAACTGGTTTGATCCGGACCGATCCGGTTTGATCCGGTCAAAACCGGTTCGATCCGGTCTGATCCGGTTTGATCCGGTCAAATCCGTTTTGAACCCGTCTGAGCCGGTTTGATCCGGTATGAGCCGGTCACAACCGGCTTGAACCGGTCTGATGCGGTTTGATCCGGTCTGATGCGGTCTGAGCCAGTGAAAACCGGTTTGATGCGGTTTGATCCGGTCTGAGCTGGTCTTATCCAGTCAAAACCGGTTTGAACTGGTCTGATCCGGTTTCATCCGGTCTGATCCGGTTCGATCCGGTTTGAACCAGTCTGATCCGGTTTGATCCGGTCTGAGCCGGTCACAACAGGCTTGAGCCGGTCTGATGCGGTTTTATCCGGTCTGATCCGGTCTGAGCCAGTCAAAACCGGTTTGATGCGGTTTGATCCGGTCTGATTGGGTCTGAGCAGGTCAAAACCGGTTTTAACCGGTCAGATCCGGTTTCATCCGGTCTGATCCGGTTCGATCCGGTTTGATCCAGTCTGATCCTGTCAAAATCGGTTCGATCCGCTCAAAACCGGTCTGATCCGATTTAATTAAGTTTGATGCGGACTAATCCAATTCGATCCGGTCAAAACCGTTTTGATGCGGTTTGACCCGGTCTGATCCGGTCTGAGCCGGTCAAAAGCGGTTTGAACTGGTCTGATCCGGTTTCATCCGGTCTGCTGCGGTTTGATCCGGTCTGATCCGGTCTGAGCGGTCAAAACCGGTTTGATCTGGTCTGCTCCGGTTTCATCCGCTCTGATTCGGTTTGATCTGGTTTGAACCAGTCTGATCCGGTTTGATCCGGTCTGAGCCAGTCACAACCGGCTTGAACCGGTCTGATGCGGTTTGATCCGGTCTGATGCGGTCTGAGCCGGTCAAAACCGGTTTGATGCGGTTTGATCCGGTCTGATCCGGTCTGAGCCGGTCAAAACCGGTTTGAACTGGTCTGATCCAGTTTCATCCGGTCTGATCCAGTTCGATCCGGTTTGATCCAGTCTGATCCGGTCAAAATAGGTTCGATCCGCTCAAAACCAGTCTGATCCGATTGGATCCAGTTTGATGCGGTCAAAATCGGATCGATCCGCTCAAAACCAGTCTGATCCGTTTTGATCCGGTTTGATCCGGTCAAAACCGGTTAGAACCTGTCTGATCCGTTGAATCCGGTCTGATCCCATTATATCCGGTCTGATCCGGTCTGATCCGGTTTGAAGCGGTCTCATCCGGTTAGATCCGGTCAAAACCGGTTTGATCCAGACCGATCCGGTTTGATCCGGTCAAAACCGGTTCGATCCAGTCCGATCCGGTTTCATCCACTCAAATCCGGTTTGAACCGGTCTGAGCCCATTTGATCCGGTCTGAGCCGGTCAGAACCGGCTTGAACCGGTCTGATGCGGTTTGATCCGGTCTGCTCCGGTCTGAGCCAGTCAAAACCGGTTTGATGCGGTCTGATCCGGTTTCATCCGGTCTGATCCGGTTTGATCCAGTTAGAACCGGTCTGATCCGTTTTGATCCGGTTTGAGCCGGTTACAAACGGCTTGAACTGGTCTGATGCGGTTTGATCCGGTCTGATCCGGTCTGAGCAGATCAAACCCAGTTTGAAATGGACAGATCCAGTTTCATCCGGTCTGATCCGGTTCGAACCGGTTTGATCCAGTCTGATCCAGTCAAAATCGGTTCAATCCACTCAAAACCAGTCTGATCCGATTTGATCCGGTTTGATGCGGACAAAACCGGTTTGATCCGGTCAAAACCGGTTTGATGCGTTTTGATCCGGTCTGATCCTGTCTGAGCTGGTCAAAACCGGTTTGAACTGGTCTGATCCGGTTTCATCCGGTCTGATCCGGTTCGATCTGATATGATCCAGTCTGATCCGGTCAAAATTGGTTCGATCCGCTCAAAACCGGTCTGATCCGTTTTGATCCGGTTTGATCCGGTCAAAACTGGTTAGAACCTGTCTGATCTGGTTGAATCCGGTCTGACCCGGTTAGATCCGGTCTGATCCGGTTTGATCCAGTTTGAAGTGGTCTCATCCGGTTAGATCCGGTCAAAACCTGTTTGATCCAGACCGATCCGGTTTGATCAGGTCAAAAACGGTTCGATCCGGTCTGAGCCGGTCACAACCGGCTTGAACCGGTCTGATGCAGTTTGATCCGGTCAGATGCGGTCTGAGCCGGTCAAAACCGGTTTGAACTGTTCTGATCCGGTTTCATCCGGTCTGATCTGGTTCGATCCGATATGATCCAGTCTGATCCGGTCAAAATCGGTTCGATCCGCTCAAAACCAGTCTGATCCGTTTTGATCCGGTTTGATCCGGTCAAAACCGGTTAGAACCTGTCTGATCCGGTTGAATCCGGTCTGACCTAGTTAGATTCGGTCTGATCCGGTTTGATCCGGTTTGAAGTGGTCTCATCCGGTTAGATCCGGTCAAAACCGGTTTGATCCGGACCGATCCGGTTTGATCCGGTCAAAACGGGTTCGATCCGGTCTGAGCCGGTCACAACCGGCTTGAACCGGTCTGATGCGGTTTGATCTGGTCTGATCCGGTCTGAGCTGGTCAAAACCGGTTTGATGCGGTTTGATCCGGTCTGATCCGGTCTGAGCTGGTCAAAACCGGTTTGAACTGGTCTCATCCGGTTTGATCCGGTCTGATCCGGTTCGATCCGGTTTGAACCGGTCTGATCCAGTTTGATCCGGTCTGAGCCGGTCACAACAGGCTTCAACCGGTCTGATGCGGTTTGATCCGGTATGATCCGGTCTGAGCCGGTCAAAATCGGTTTGAACTGGTCTGATCCGGTTTCATCCGGTCTGATCCGGTTCGATCCGGTTTGATCCAGTCTGATCCGGTCAAAATCGGTTCGATCCGCTCAAAACCGATCTGATCCAATTGGATCCGGTTTGATGCGGTCAAAATCGGTTTGATCCGGTCAAAACCGGTTTGATGCGGTTTGATCCAGTCTGATCCGTTCTGAGCAGGTCAAAACCAGTTTCAACTGGTCTGATCTGGTTTCATCTGGTCTGATCCGGTTCGATCCGGTGTGATCCAGTTTAATCCGGTCAAAATCGGTTTGATCTGCTCAAAACCGGTCTGATCCTTTTTGATGTGGTTTGATCCGGTCAAAACCGGTTAGAACCTGTCTGATCCGGTTGAATCCGATCTGATCCGGTTAGATCCGGTCCGATCCGTTTTGATCCGGTCATATCCGGTTTGAACCAGTCTGATGCGGTTTGTTCCGGTCTGATCCGGTCTGAGCCGGTCAAAACCGGTTTGAACTGGTCTGCTCCGGTTTCATCCAGTCTGATCCGGTTCGATCCGGTTTGAACCGGTCTGATCCGGTTTGATCTGGTCTGAGTCGGTCAAAATCGGCTCGATCCGCTCAAAACCGGTCTGATCCGATTTGATCCGGTTTGATGCGGACAAAACCGGTTTGATTCGGTCAAAACCGGTTTGATGCGGTTTGATCCGGTCTGATCCAGTCTGAGCCGGTCAAAACCGGTTTGAACAGTTCTGATCCGGTTCGATCCGGTTTTAACCGGTCTGATGCTGTTTGTTCCGGTCTGAGTCGGTCTGAGCCGGTCAAAACCGGTTTGAACTGGTCTGATCCGGTTTGATCTGGTCTGATCCGGTTCGATCCGGTTTGAACCGGTCTGATTCGGTTTGATCCGTTCTGAGCCGGTCACAACCGGCTTGAACCGGTCTGATGCGGTTTGATCCGGTCTATCCGGTCTGATCCAGTCAAAACCGGTTTGATACGATTTGATCCGGTCTGATCCGGTCTGAGCCGGTCAAAACCGGTTTGAACAGGTCTGATCCGGTTCGATCCGGTTTGAACCGGTCTGATGTGGTTTGATCCGGTCTGATCCGGTCTGAGCCGGTCAAAACCGGTTTGAACTGGTCTGATCCGGTTTGATCTGGTCTGCTCCGGTTCGATCTGGTTTGAACCGGTCTGATCCGGTTTGATCCGGTCTGAGCCGGTCACAACCGGCTTGAACCGGTCTGATGCGGTTCGATCCGGGCCAATCTGGTCTGAGCCGGTCAATACCGGCTAGAACCGGTCTGATGCGGTTTGATGCGGTCTGATCCGGACTGAGCCGGTCAAAACCGGTTTGATGCGGTTTGATCCGGTCTGAGCCGGTCTGAGCCGGTCAAAACCGGTTTGAACTGGTCTGATCCGGTTTCATCCGGTCAGATCCGGTTCGATCCAGTTTGAACCAGTCTGATCTTGTTTGATCCGGTCTGAGCCGGTCACAACAGGCTTGAACTGGTCTGCTGAGGTGTGATCCGGTCTGACCCGGTCTGAGCCGGTCAAAACCGGTTTGATGCGATTTGATCCGGTCTGATCCGGTCTGAGCCAGTCAAAACCGGTTTGAACAGGTCTGATCCGGTTCGATCCGGTTTGAACCGGTCTGATGCGGTTTGATCCGGTCTGAGCCAGTCTGAGTCGGTCAAAACCGGTTTGAAGTGGTCTGATCCGGTTTGATCTGGTCTGATCCGGTTTGAACCGGTCTGATCCGGTTTGATCCGCTCTGAGCCGGTCACAACTGGCTTGAACCGGTCTGATGCGGTTTGATCCGGTGCGATCCGGTCTGAGCCGGTCAAAACCGGTTTGATGCAGTTTGATCCGGTCTGATCCGGTCTGAGCCGGTCAAAACCGGTTTGAACTGGTCTGATTCGGTTTCATCCAGTCTGATCCGGTTCGATCCGGTTTGATCCAGTCTGATCCGGTCAAAATCAGTTCGATCCGCTCAAAACCAGTCTGATCCGTTTTGATCCGGTTTGATCTGGTCAAAACCGGTTTGATCCGGTCAAAACCAGGTAGAACCTGTCTGATCCAGTTGGATCCGGTCTGATTCGGTTAGATCCGGTCTGATCCGGTTTGATCCGGTTTGAAGCGGTCTCATCCGGTTAGATCCGGTCAAAACCGGTTTGATCCGGACCGATCCGGTTTGATCCGGTCAAAACCCGCCTGAACCGGTCTGATGCGGTTTGATCCGGTCCCATCCGGTCTGAGCCGGTCACAACCGGTTTGATGCCGTTTGATCTGGTCTGATCCAGTCTGAGCCAGTCAAAACCAGTTTGAACTGGTCTGATCCGGTTTGATCCAGTTTGAACCGGTCTCATCCGGTCACAACAGGCTTGAACCGGTCTGATGCGGTTGGATCCGGTCTGATGCGGTCTGAGCCGGTCAAAACCGGTTTGATGCGGTTTGATCCGGTCTGATCCGGTCTGAGCCGGTCAAAACCGGTTTGAACTGGTCTGATCCGGTTTCATCCGGTCTGATCCGGTTCGATCCGGTTTGAACCGGTCTGATCCGGTTTGATCCGGTCTGATCCAGTCACAACCGGCTTGAACCGGTCTGATGCGGTTTGATCCGGTCTGAGCCGGTCAAAACCGGTTTGAACCGGTCTGATCCGGTTTCATCCGGTCTGATCTGGTTCGATCCGGTTTGATCCAGTCTGATCCGGTCAAAATCGGTTCGATCCATTCAAAACCTTTCTGATCCGTTCTGATCTGGTTTCATCCGGTCAAAATCGGTTTGATCCGGTCAAAACCGGTTCCATCCGGTCTGATCCGGTTTGATCCAGTCAAAACCGGTTCAAACCAGCTGCCACCACCTGCCCGCCCCCCCGGCTTCTGGGAGCCCCATCGCCGGGGGTTCAGGCACCCCCCGTGATGGGGCTCCCAGCCACCACCCCCGGCCCGCCCCCCCGGCTCCTGGGAGCCCCATCGCCGGGGGTGCAGGCACCCCCCGTGATCGGGCTCCCAGCCGCCACCCCCGGCCCGCCCCCCCTGGCTCCTGGGAGCCCCATCGCCGGGGGTGCAGGCACCCCCCGCGATCAGGCTCCCAGCCGCCACCCCCGGCCTGCCCCTCCTGGCTTCTGGGAGCCTTGTGGACTCACAGCCTCTTTCTGATATTGTGAGTAATATCATCTCCCCATCTGAAAATTTTCAACTCCTTCTCAGACGATTGTACACCCCCAGTGTGCACACCCTCAGAGGGAGTAACCCCCTCTGTATTAGGAGTCATATCAGCCTCTTCCTCCCTGAATATTCAGAACAGTATCCCAGGGTTGTTTCTACTTCCAGTGGTACTGATTGTCATATCCTCCTCTCCCAAGCAGAAGTTCGAAACACTATTATGGGGGGTGTACACCATCTGTGATATAGAAATTAACATCGTCCTCTCCCCGGTGGATATCAGGAACAAGTATATTAATCATTAATAATAGTAATTATATTAATATTAATAATAATTATTGATATTAATGATCACAATAGAGTAAAAATTAATACTGGTTTAAAATGTTAATGATTTGTAATAATAATTATTAGTAATATCACTATTAATAATAATATGATATTAGCAATTAATGTGACTTAAATCAATACACAGTGATGCTGGGAATCAAATAATAATTAGTATTAGGAACTAATAATATTATTTGATGACATTAATATTAATAATTAATTGAAAGCATGCATAATCATGTATTTAAAATCATTATCCGTAATTAATAATGGTATCCTATAAATTTTTAGTATCATTCATAATTATTAAAATCGATCGTTGATGATTAATAATCATATTATTATTATTAATTCCACAGGAAGTGTAAACCTACTTGTGATGCTGTTCTTAATATCCAGGGACGGAAAGCAGGATTTTAGTTTTAATATCGCAGTAGGTGTACGCTCACCATGTGACGCTGATCCTAATATAAAGGGAGGTAGAGTATCACATGACTCCAAACATAGCAATGAATGGATAGCTACCCGGTAATATTGCTCCTAATATTCCTGGAAGAAGCCTATGCTATTAGTCCAAATATGGCACTGAGGGTACAGCTCTTCTGAGATATTGTTCCTAGTATGCGGAGGGGGAAGAGGATGATAATAATTCGCAGGCTGTGTGCTCCCGCCCAGTGATATTGTAATTACTATCCTAACCCGAACCCTAACCCGGACCCAGACCCCTGACCCTGACCCCTGACCCCTGATCCTGACCCCTGACCCCTGACCCCAACCCCTACCCCCAACCCTGACCCTGACCCTAACCCTGCCCCAATCCCTGACCCTGACCCTAACCCCTAACCCCTAACCCTGACCCTGACCCTGATCCTGACCCTAACCCTAACCCTGACCCTAACCCTGACCCTAACCCCAACCCTAACCCTGACCCTGACCCCTAACTCTTATCCTACACCTAAACCTTTACCTGCACCTTAATCCTAATACTAATCCTTAAGATTAAACCCGACAGCAACCCCTAATACTAACCGTAACCCTAATGTATCCCAGTGCCTAGCTCCCCAGAACCTTCTTAGATCAAAGTGACCCTCCTGACACTGTGATATTCACTCTGTTCTGCTTTCTTCAAAATAAAGTATGCAAGAGTTAATAAAGTATGCAAGAGTTAATAAAGTATGCAAGAGTTAAGATTCAAAATAAAGTATGCAAGAGTTAATCTGAGATGTTTCTGGGAAAAATCTCTGTCCTGGCTGTGCTGGTTCCAGGTTCAATCAAACACCACGGATTCAAGCAGAAAATCCAGGCCCTGCCCACACTTCCACCCCCTCAAACAAGACCTAAGTAATCACAGCATCTGGTGCAGAAATTCAGGTTCTGCCCAAAGCAGATCCCCCTGTAGTGCCAGGATCACCAAAGGCGGCAATGGACACAGCCACAGAGATGTCTGCACGGCCCATCGTGGAGTCCAGCCCACGATCGTGGACCAGCTGCCAAGTCTGGAAGGAAACTTCCTTGGAGGATCAGTGCAAGGGAGGTCAGCCAGGATTCCAGGGTAGCCAGAGAGGGGTCCAGTATGTCACTGCCAGCAGCCAGAGGGCAGAGGGCAGGGCCAGAGCAGACAAGGGGGAGGGTTACGGGATCACTGCCAGGCCCTTTCTGGTACATCTGGTTGCCCTGCAGAGACCTGGGGGACACAAGGAACACAGTCTTTTGGTGAGCAGAGGATCCCTCAGGCCAGGAAAGTGGGCCTGGGAGGAGACTCTGGCCAAACTCACGAATGTGGGTTCCCATCTTGACTCAGCCACTGGAGGCTGTGGGACTCAGGACATCACGAATCACACTGCCTTTACCATTCTCCCTGTGGCTGCAAGGGGCCAGGCTCTGATGAGTCGGGCCCCTAGAGACACTTAATAAAAGCTATTACTGGAAAACCAAAATACATTAGCAACTTATTTACAATAACCTTCAATGAAGTATTGAGCGCCAGTGTTGAAAACTGAATATGATTAGTAAGAGCCTAACAGTCAAGCAAATAAATAAATGATGATTGATCCTAAAGGAATTAAATAATTCATTCGAGAATTAATTATTAAAGAATTAAGAATTAATATTCCACAGATGCTCACTGTGTCTCAATGGTGCTCCGAGGCTTTTGCTAACCACCCCCACTTAACCTTTGCAACGACCCCACGGCAGGTCCTAGCACCATCCCCATTTTACAGGTGGGAGGTTTACGAACCTGCCTAGGGTCACACACCTGGGCAGTGCCAGGCCTGAATATGAGCAGGCACAGGTGGTGTCAGGAGAGATGTTGATGTCATAATAGTACACGGAAAAGGAGGAGCAGAAGTGAGCATGGCGTGATGGCCAGACATGCCATGGGCTGACCCCACGTGGATCCAACCCCACAGCTGGCCAGGGTACACTTTTCCCATCCTTACACTGAGTTTTCACTTCATCATAGGAAGAGCACGGAGCACAGAGAGGGTGTTCAAACGGCACTGGCGTGTACTAGGAACTAGAGATGTTGGCTATTACAGTGAAAAGCAAACAGACAAAATACTAGAAATAAACCACAGGGGCAGTTGGGTTTGTCTTTAGGTGTCAGGCCTGCATGTGTTTCCTTCTAAGTCTGCCCCCTCATTCTCCAAAACAGACATGAACTCAGGTGATGAGTCAGGCTGCAGGAGCAGTGTGGGGTCACAGGAAGCCCCCTGACCCCGGTCCCCAATGTGGGCTCCTTGCTGGTGGCTTCCCCCTCCCTGGGGTCTGACCTCATCCCCATGTCAGGGCCCTGACACTGCCATGCCCACTCGATGCTCCAGTCTCCATCTGGGGAGGGAGGGGAACTGATCACGTAAGATGGTCCCATGGCCATGGGATTACAGTATCTGGTAGCCAGTGGCTCTGAAACTGTCTCTGCTCCAGGAAAGTCCAGGGATAACGCCAGCGGCTCCCAGGGTCCTTGGGTTGTCTCTGGGGATTGTGGAGGCCCCTTTTCCTCAGGTACCTCTGCAAGAGATGAGATGGGAGGAGAGGCTTAGTGAGGCTCCGGGTCCCAGCCTCCTTCCCAGCAAGTAAGAGCAGCCTTGCTGCCTGGAAAAGGCTGCCGCCACGGGACCATCCCAATATTCTTTCTTTCTTGGCCTAGTCTTTGGTGTGAACCAACAATCAATAATTACCAACCAAAGATACCCCAAATCCTGGTGCTTGGTTCACCTCTCAAATATACTCACTGACCCCTCTGGCCACACGATGCCCTCGTCTCCAGCCCAGCTCTTGGCCCTGCTACACAGTGACCTCGAAATGCAAAGGGGCAGCCACAGCCCCGCCTCGGCCAGTTCTGAGCCTCAGACCCTCGGCCTCAGCGACCTCGCTGCCAAGGGGCAAGCCCTGAACCTAACTGGCTGCGGGACGGCTGTCCCTGTGACCAGCGTGACTACCTACTGGGGCCCTGGTCAGAAGTCATCCCCCCAACCACATGGAGGCTGGCGCCTTCGGGCCACTCACCTGGCCGCTGAGGCCAGTCCACGACCCAGGGTTAACATGGGGGTCGGCATCCCTCTCCCTTGCACGGAGGTCTTCTGCCCTGGCCTGCTGGGCTGGCTCCACACACTGGGAAAGGGATATTTGGCACCACCAGTGATTAGCAAACCAGTTGCACACCTGCTCAGCAGTCGAGGTCGTCTCAAGAACAAGTCATCCTGCCCCCAAACAACAAAACTTCCAGCCCTACTTCCATTCTCTGAGCACAGGAGTGCGCAGAGAAGGCTCTGACAGCTCATTCCATCGAGAGAGGGAGCAGGAGCCCAGCCGAACTGTGTGCGGACAGCAGGGACGGCACTCGGTGCACGGTACCCTGGATACAGGAACGAGTCCTGAGCAAGTGCGCGCGGAGACAGAGAGCGCTCAGCGCGGGCGGGTCCCGCGGACGCTGCCTCCCCAGGACATCGCCTCCTCAGGACGCCCCCATCTCCGGGCCTGCTCGGAGACGGCGGGGCGGTTTACGCAGCCGCACGTCCACGTCCCACTGGGCAGGCCCTTGCTCCACCTGGACAGAGCGCCCAGGGCCACCCTGAGACCCTGCAGGGTCAGGGCCTGCGGAACCGCGCTGCCTTTGCCGTACAAAACCACTGGGTGGCGGAAGAGCGCTTCGGCCGGCATCGCCTGGAAACGACCCCAGCATCTGAACCTGCGCCGTTTTCCCTTTCGCGAAGCGACCCCATGCTCCCGCCTCCAAAGACAGGAACGCAACGCACTGGCAGAACTTGCTGACCGGATGGGGCAGAGAAGTGGGCGGAGTGAGCATTAGGAGAGCCTGTCATTGGATAAGAAAGAAAAGTGGGCAGGACTGGTTGAATAGGAGCGTGAAGTGGAAGGAGCTAGTACTGAGATCCTGCAACTGGACAGGCATGAAGTAGGTGGGGCAAGCACTGAGGACACCCTCCCAATTGGACAAGAGAGAGAAGTGGGCGGAGTGAGCATTGGTAGAGTCTGCTGATTGGGCAAGAGACAGGAGTGGTAGGAGCAAGGACTGCAGAGAAGGCTGCTATTGGATGTTAGGGAGAAGACGCCAGGACAAGAAGGTGGAGAGCCCTGCCGATTGGACAGGCAAGATAAGTAGGAGGAGCGAGCACCGAATGGAGCCAGCAGTGAAAAGAGCCCTGACAACTGGACAGGGGAAAGCAGTGGAAGCAGAGTTAGGGTTACAGTCACGGTGACAACCAGAAAGGAAATTCCAGAGGGGCTGTCCACTGCACCAACCCAAAACTATGACCCGATTCCTAACCCACCCTAACCCAGCCAAAACCAAACTCCAAACCCCAACACTAAATGCAAAACGCTGATCCGGACTCGAACCTGGACCTAGTGCAAACCCAAACCTGAACCCTAACCCTAACCTCTAACCCCTAATCCTGACCCTAGACCCTAACCCTGACCTTGACCCTGAGGGGAGACATAGAGGAAAGACATTCACAGGTTTGCGCATTCAGTGACACAGTACATTTTCTTCGTTAGTCAATGTTAGCAAGCAAAGAACTTTCTATCTGACCTAAAGAATGATGTTCAATAAACTGTCTTCAACAATTGATCAACACTTTCTAACAAGATGGAGTGAAAATATAAAGTGTAGGGATTGATACTAGTACTCATACACTTATCTGTAGTTAGGAAGGTTGATTTTTTTCTCTCAAAACCTAAGCAGCACATGTCTTAGATTACTTTCCAAAATTAGAAACACATGCAAAAGGCAACTCTAAATTGATCTTGCTTGTCTAGGATTTATTGGGTTCTCTTGGGATGAACAGTTTAAATTTCTACTAAAAACATTCAGAACTATAAACCAAGCATAAATTTACAGCATAAATGGTTATACAACATCTCCAGGGCAGGAATGGGGAACATGAGGCATGCAGTGGCTCAAAATCTAACCATGTTGTGTACTTCGGAGACACCTGCTCTACTGTTCAATTTGGTCATTTGTGTACATTGCTTTCCCTAACAAGTCCAAACAAAGGGTGGTCAGCTGGGTCCTAGCACTTGCACCTAATGCAAAATTTAGTTGTATTTGTTTTAATGGCATTTTCAAAAACACCATAGAATTTTAAACACATCGTCAAAAAAAATTACAAGTTTATATCTAATTTATGTAGACAAACAAGAATGGGTGCCATAGGGAATGAGGTAAAACATTCCAGTTTGACTACATTTGGAGAAAAAAATAATTGCACTTGGTAAACTTAATTTCAGAATTACTAAATACACATCGTTTTCTACGGGTGAAGCTTTTATTATCTCAAATAATAACTGTAACCAGAAATATATGAGGACTTTATAAATTGAGCCTTTTGGCCTAATGCTGGTTATAACTTACAATAAAATTAGGGGCAGGATCAACTTTTTGTGGACTGATGTCAAAGAATATTATTAATGCCTTTTGGCTCTACTCCAGTTTTCTTCTACATAGTTATATTCTTAATTAAAAAGTAATTTAAAGTGTCAGAGTACTGATGTTATATATTCAGAAAGTTGTTTTACTAGAATTCAGAATAAATCTCATATCATTGTGTTACTCTTGACCATTAATATTCTGCATATATCTATTGTATTAATATGTTTATATGGCATTATTAACATTAACAAATATTACAAATTAATCAAAATGTTTTCAAGTCATAATCATACCTTACTCCATTTTTTTTGTGTAATTGCTACCCAATTTGGGGAAGCCGTTGATTTTCAACTGTCAACTAGAATGTTGCCTATAAAGTAATTAAAATGTATGGCCTTTCCTAAATTCATAAGATATAAAAACCTGAAGAAACATAAAACATCTAGAGAATTTCTCTAGTTATTAATAAAAGGAAACCAAAGTCCAGAGCTGTAAAATTATTTTCCAGCATGGCAGAATGTACCCTATTCACTTATTTACTTAAACTTTCACTGTTACCAACCATCAAAGAATAAGTGAATAGATGAATAAATGATAGATGAGTTAATAAAAATTAGCTAATTACATGGAGACACTGTGCTAAATATGTTAAAGATAGGGAACAAAGGCAAATCCTCGCCCTCAAGTAATTCATTGTGTGCTGGGGACCAGGTGTGAGGATCCATTTGATGTGTTAAAGTGAGAGGCAATGGAGGAGGCTGCATGGGAATCCATGGAAGCGACACATTGTAGGTGAGCTCAGGTGTTGTGAGAGTGCATTATGTGCCAGTGATCATTGCTATTATAGGAGAAACCTTAGCATCCATGAAAACACAGAGCCGGGGGTAGGGGGAAGAAGGAAAGAAGGATTCCTGAGAGATGATGTATAAGCTGACTTTTCAAAGGTGAGTAATAATTAACTAGTTAATAGTCAATATCAGCATGGTCCATTGAAGATCAACAGAATCATCTGGAATTAAGCTCCAACTGGGTTTTTCTTCTCACCATTTGTATAACCTTATATGTGTAATTAAACTCCTTCCTCATCTTTAAAATGTAATGATGCCTATTTGCATAGTCACTGTGAGAACTAGAAAGAATAGATATAAATATTTTACTCCAATGTGAGTATCAATATGCTTTCATAGCTATTAATGATTTAAAGATGATGGTGGACAGATACCAATACCAATTTAATGCACATTTTCAAATAGCGAGAACACTTTTAATCTTCCCAATATAAAGAAATGATAAACGTTTGAGGCGATTGATATACTACTCACCCTAATTTGACCACTACACATCATATATATATGTGTGTGTATGCATATATATATTTAAATATTATACTGTACCCCATAAATGTGTATAATTGTTATGTCGATTAAAAATAACACAATAATTTTTAAAGTACAAAAAAACATGCAAAGTGAAAGACGTTGGTCACAAAGGAATGACATATTGTACAATTCAATTTTTATGACATAAGCAGAATAGGCAAGTCTATAGGGACAGAAAGCAGATTGGTGGTTACCTAGGCATGGGGGACTGGGTGGAAATGTGAAGCAAATGCTAATGGGGGTCATGAAAATGTTCTACAATCAATTGTGGTGATAGTTACACAATGCTGTAAATATACTAAAAGTCATTAAATTGTACTCTTACATGGGTGAATTGTATGGTATGTGAATGACATCTCAATAAAGCTGTTTTTTTAAAAAAGATGATGCTGGAAGTGTCTGGGCAGAGAGAATAGCACACACTGAGGGTTGAATTCTAGGCGTGACCGGTCCTGGGAACTGACAGAGTTCAGTGCAAAGAGACTGGTGAGAGGCTGAGAGTGAGAAGAACGAGAGCAGGCAGCCCTAGATCAGGACAACGAATTTGGAGTTAACCCTAAAGATGAAGACACTGAAGGATTCTAAGCAGAGGTGTGTTAAGATCAGACTTTTACTTTAGATTTATCTTTTTGGCCCAAGTTGTAAAGGATCAATGATGGGGTGCAGGATTAGAGGAAGAAAACCTGCAGGGAGGTAATATCCAAAGGAGAGATGATGAGGGCTGAACCAGAGAAGTAGTGGTAAGGAACTGGGAAGGGGACAGGCTAGGAAATACTCAGAAATAGAACTGTAGATGCAGGTGACTGATCAGGTGTTGGAGAGGGAGGCTCAGACCCTTAATCCAAACCTCATGGATTAAGTTTGAAGTGACTGTGGATAATTCAGCTGGGGACGTCCAGGTAACGGAGAAGATACAGGGGAGCTCAGAGTAGGACCTGGACCTCCAGTCTCTTCTGGACAACAGCCATGTAGAGCCAGTGAGTTGAGGGCTGTGAGGAGCAAGGTGGAAGGTAGGGAGGGGCTACGTGAAGTTTCGTTAGGGATAATTTCTTTATATAATTTTTTTAAGATAGGAAAACATGACAACGTTTATAAATTGGAAAAAAGTACGAGTTTTGAAAGGGAGGGGTTGAATCCAGAGAGGGGAGGAGTAATTTGGGAGAAGAGAGACAGTGCTTGACTGAAATGGGAGGTGAGTGGAGAAAGCAGTGTAGATGGAGAGCTGGGTAACAATCAACCTTAAAATTTTAGTGACTTGCGACCACAGATTTAGGTTTTTTTCACTCATGAGTTTGTGGGTCAGCTGAGGTTTGAGGGTCTTGACTCGGCTCATCTGGTCTTAGATCCAGGTTCAGGTATGGCCCAGGCATGCTCTAGCTGTCTTATTCTGAGATTCAAGCTGAATGGGTTACAGATACCCAGGAGTAACTGGTGATGACAAAGTGGGAGAAGGCAAGGGCAGCCCCCCAAACATTTCAAGACCTGCTTGTGTCAAATCCACTAGCATTCCTTTGGCCAAAACAAGTTACATGGTCAAGGAAGTATACTCTGTCCAACCACAAGGGAGTCACAAACTGGGTCCAACAATTCAGTCTGCAACCCCTGGCTTGTCAGTAATCTCACCTGAGAACCTGTCAGTTACCTGCTCCATTTACACACATGAGAAAAAATTGTAGCTTATCTTTCGGCTGATTCCATGGTATTTAGAGTAGAAACATCATGGGACAGGGCTTGGATTCAAAGATTGGCCCCATCACCAGGATACATAATTTGTTCTTTGGCAGCTCTTTTTCCTCTTCTGCGAAATGGGAAATAAGAATTCTGTGAACAGATATGATAGGATACACATAT
The DNA here is from genome assembly GCF_043159975.1 of Macaca nemestrina. Lineage (NCBI taxonomy): Eukaryota > Metazoa > Chordata > Mammalia > Primates > Cercopithecidae > Macaca > Macaca nemestrina. Next base: position 26,041 of record NC_092128.1, read on the forward strand.
AAAGACATTAGCCAGATATGATATATATGGAGTTGAGAAGAGAGTTGTTTAACAAGATTTTTAAACTTAGGGTTTATTCCTGACCATATCCAATTTCAAACCAAGTCATGCATTTAATCTTGATTTGCTAAGAAAATTTGCAAACTAAGCCAGTACTGATTTTTGTGGTTATGGATAACAGAAAACCAGTAACTGTGTTCTCACCATAACTAAGCTTAGCATATTCACCCCAAGGCAGAAAAAAAAAGTTCCAGAAGTGGAGTCAGTGGCTTTCCATGAGCATGGACTGTGCAGAGTGTATCTTCCTCCACCAAACAGCACATGGTCGACCTCTTCACTTAAAGGAGACATACTCAACAATGTGTGTCCCTCTGTGGTCTCTGCCCAGTGCATACTGTGCATGCACATTCAAGAGAAACAAGGTTTAAGGTTTAACCAAAATGCATTCAACAGCAGATATTTGAAGCTTAGTTGAAAAAGCCTCAGACTGCTCAAGACGGGTGCTGGTTGTTGAATGTTGAGACAGGCTTTTCAAAACCAGATGCAAACTAATCCAGTCATCTGACGCTTGGTGTGGCTTGAAAAAAATGTATTGATCTGGTCTTAATTTTGATTAACTGTTTCAAATGTGCTATTTTTATTTTCTCATTCACCTATACATTTCCACTTCCTTCTGCTGAAATTAAGGGACAGAGAAAGACATCTGTGGTTGGTAGGCTCAGAATTCCATTCATCTAAAAGCCAGCTAAGCCCTGGCTAGATGCAGACATGGAGGAAAGTTGAGCCATGCAAAACTTCTCTTAGGAGTCCCATTTAATATTCATCAGTCTTCTTGTTGACTGCTTCTAATTCAGCAGGTCCTCCTTGGTTTCTCTTTAAGCACCTATTTCCATGGTGGGTTAGAGTGAGGGACAATGGTGCAAAGGCAATTAAAATGTTGACAAATTGGGATCACATTTTGTTTATAAACAAAATAAATTTCTGTGGATAGCATCCAAAGTTTCTCAGTGACTAAAGAACTCAGATATTGGGAGGCTGCTAAATTAGGGTAAATGCTAAACAATCTGGCCAATTCGATTTGTGACTTGAGGGGAGAAGGGATGTGTAGTTAGAGGGATTTTCAAATTTGGTATTGAGGTCATCACTGTCAGAGAAAAGGAAGTTGAAATTAATTACTGAAGTTAAAAGCTGGAGTGTGAAGGATTTAAAAGCCAAAATTTACTGACAGATTTCTTTTAATTTTTAAATCTCAAACATTAATAAGAGAAATTAATAAAATTATCAAATTGTTCTATTATAGTTTGGTATTACAGGCTGTAAACCATCTGGATCCTCAGGGTATCAAAAAAGTAAAGACATTCATGAATTACCAACTGGGAATCTGAGTTCTGAATCAGGCCTTTCACCCTCAGTCCTCTGGGGCATTTTCAGTGATTCAGCAGAAAGCCATACTGACACAGTGCTGGCAAGTGGTAGGCACCAAATCAGTGTTTGCTGAGTGGATCTAGTTCAACATCTTCAGGTTGTGAGTGAAGAGCCTGAAGGTCCACATAGTTAGGTAGCTGGCCAAGGTCACACAGATCATAAGGGAAAGAATGACAAGAAACCACTTAGATACTGAGGCAGAGAATAGCCTGAGGATGCCAAGACAACAGAGTCCAGCTTTGTCACCAAAATGGAGAATGTGTAAGATGAGGCACAGAACAGTAGTGGGGCCAGAGAAAACACACAGGATATGGCTGATAGGGTCTTAGGAAGATGAAGTTATGAGGTGCTGAGCAGAGACAGACAGGAATTAGCCATGCAACTATTTTGCTCTCTGTTATTGGCTATTTGTTTAACTGTACCTGAATTCAACAGAGTAGTCAAATCCATCCCTTTCATCCCGTAAACACTGAGATTTCCACTGAGTTGTACCTACCATAACTGATTTTCCTGGAATTTATAAAATATTCTTGAAAATCTACTGCAGTAGAAAAAGATGTTATTTTCTAGTATACAAAAACTTCATATATTAAAACATATTTTAAAACTCCAAATATTTATAAACTCCTGTTCTGGGGTCATTTGTTTTCTATAATAAAAAACAGTGAAAAGAACACTGTGTAAGAGTGAATAATCCCAGGTTCAAGCCCTGCTGCTGTTAATTGGGGTGTTGGATAGAACACAGCTCTCCATGTATCAGTTTGCTCATTTGTGAAAAAAAAAAAAATTCACAGCAGATGATTTCTAAGGTTCCACCCAACCTTAAAATGTTATGATTCCGGGAAAATTTTATGTAATAACATTTCTTTACTGGAAAACAAAAATTTTGGCTTGCTCTTTTGACTGGGGATTTAGTTTAGCAAGAATATTATTGCTCATCCTTTGAGAATGTGAAACTGTCAGGTAAACACGAGGAAAAAATTTAAAACAGAAAATCAATCAGGGAAAGAAAATACTTGTCAGGTGTTTTAGAATCAGAGAAATGCTTGTTTACATAATAAAGCATCACAGAAACTGGCAGCAAGACTGTCCCACAATCCACAAAGGAGAGAGCTTTAAGGATATAGCCATGAAAATTGCAAGCAAAATAAAAAATGAAACAGTTTCCCTGATGATATTCTTTCCAGTATCTCTAAGACAGTTCCTTAACCTCCAATTACATTTATTAATAGTTACTGAGACTTTAAACTATCTGGCCTAAAGTTCTTTGGTGACTTCCATTGATGTTATTGAATGGCCCAAACTTTTCAAGCCAATGGTTCATGGCCCATCATGAGCTTACCACTGTCTATCCTCCATCCTGGCACTGACTCTTCTCAGCCTGGTCAAGTGCATTGTACTTCTGCCCACTCATTCCTTAAGTTTCCCTCTGTCTCCGTGCCCTCGTACTTGTGACAGAATGCTTTCTCTCTCCTTAAGAAAAGCAGCTAAGTGGGGAGAAGTGGGGACTAACACGCCCCTGAGCACACTCTTTAAAACAGGTCAAGTAGGCATATTGATTGGTAAGACTATGACAAAAAGGTGCTGAAGAAGCTGTGGGAAGACAAGATCACTTCTCTAAAATGGCAGCCACATTGTAGGGGCTTTAATGCTCCACACTGTAGGAGTATTGTAGGTGCTCCTCCCTGTGTCCCCAGTGATGACAGAATCTGGTGGTGCCTCCACACTTCACCCTCTCCTGGGACAGGATATATGATTAGTCATCTTCAAGGGGATTTGGCCTTCATATCATTGGGAAAGGGCCTGGTCTCAACAGAGCTTAATCAATAAGCAACCATATTATTTCTCAATATGCTATAGGTCCAACATTATATACACATTATTGTGTATGGTTACTTTTTTTTTTTTCTTTTTGAGACAGAGTCTCGCTCTGTCACCCAGGCTGGAGTGCAGTGGCACGATCTTGGCTCACTGCAAGCTCTGTTTCCTGGGTTCATGCCATTCTCCTGCCTCAGCCTCCCAAGTAGCTGGGACTACAGGCACCTGCCACCATGCCTGGCTACCTTTTTTTGTATTTTTAGTAGAGACAGGGTTTCATTGTGTCAGCCAGGATGGTCTCCATCTCCTGACCTCATGATCCACCTATCTCGGCCTCCGAAAGTGCTGGGATTACAGGTGTGAGCCACCACATCAGGCCGGTGTATGGTTACTTTTTAAATAATTCATGAGACTATAGGAGAAAAAGTATGCATTTATATTGTTTTTAAAATAATTACACAACTATCTTTACTGGTTTGTGTGTGTGTGTGTGTATTCAAATTATTATATGGAATCACTTGATTTCAGCCTGTAGAACTTCCTTTAGTATTTCTTATAAGGTGGGTCTGCAAGTAATAAATTATCCGTTTCTGTTTATCTGGGAAAACCTTTATTTTTACTTCAGTTTTGAAGAATACCTTTGCTAGATATAGGATCCTTAGTTGACAGTTTTTTTACTTTGAAAATTTTGAATGTGCCATCCCATTGTCTTCTGGCCTCCATCTTTTGTGACATGAAGTCAGTTGTCAATCTGACTAGGATTCCATTATAAGTAACATCTTTGCTGTTTTTATAATTTTCTCCTTATCTTTGGCTTTCAGCATTTTTACTATGATGCATTTGTTTGTGAATCTCTTTGAGTTTACCTTACTGGAAGTTTATTGAGCTTTTGGAAACTGTTGGTTATTGTTTTTCAATAAATTTGATATTTTTTCCACCCTTATTTCTTCACATATTTTCTCTGGTCCCTTTTCTCTCTCCTCTTTTTCTAGTAACCCTAATATGAAATGTGTGCTGGATGGTGTTCCACATTTCACTGAGGCTCTGTTCAGTTTTTTCTTCATTCTTTTCTCTCTGTTTTTCAGCTTGCATAACATCTATGAATCTTTTTTCAAGTTTGCTTTTTCTTTTTTTCTGCTAGTTCAAACCTTTTGAGTCCCTACAATAAGGCTTTCATTTCAGTTGTTGAACTTCTCAAGAATTTCCATTTAGTTCTTTTTTTATAATTACTCTCTTTATTGATATCCTCAATTTGATGCAATTTTATTATCATACCTTCATTTACTTCTTTTTTTTGAGACAGAGTCTTGCTCTGTCATCCAGGCTGGAATGCAATGGCATGGTCATAGCTCACCGCAACCTCCACCTCTTGGGTTAAAACAATTCTCATGTTTGAGCCTCCTGAGTAGCTACGACTACAGACATGTACCACACTGGGCTTTTTTTTTTTTTTTTTTTTTTCTGTATTTTTAGGATGAATGGGGTTTCTCCATGTTGACCAGGCTGGTCTCGAACTCATGGCCTCAACAGATCCACCTGCCTTGGCATCCCAAAGAGCTGGGATTACAGGTGTGAGCCACTGCACCGAGCACATTTGCTTCTTTGATCAAACTTTATGTCGACCTTAGAGTCCTTTTTTTCTGTCAAATCGTACAACTGGTCATTCTCAATGGCAGTTTCTGCTCACTCCTGCTCACCCCCCAGCCAGTATATGGGACATACTTTCCTGTTACATGGCACACTTTATAATTATTATTGTAACTGGACATTTTAGAGAATATATTGTAGCAACGCTGTGTACTGATAATTCCCCTTGGAGCTTGTTACTGTTATTTAATTATTTGTTTAGTAATTGGCTGAATTATTTTAGTAAAGTCTATTCATTCCTGTAAGGTACATGGATGTGCTTTGGTCAAGGAATAGGATGAGGCAAATATCCAGGCATGCATGACTCAGTGAGTTTGGAACACAGGCGCACACCTCCACTTGTTATATAACCTGTTTGTGTAAGTTCATTCTTGACTCCGAGCCACTGTTGTCTGATAAAGGTATAATTGCCCTGCTGACACTGTGTACAGAGCATGGCTTGACTCAGCTCAACATGGTTCATGTGCAAGCACTCACGCCCAAAGAGAGGGAGAGATCCAAAGCTGTCCATCTTGCAGACGGACAGGAGGGAGCAAGGACACAGCTCAGCTTGCTCATGCCCAGGGAGAGAAAGAGTTCAGCTGCTGATCTTGAAGGCAGCAGGTTGATGGTAGATTGGTAGGTTTGTAGGTAGGTTGGTTGATTGGTAGGTTGGTAGGCTAGTAATTACTGCTATTACTATTACATCTATCATTTTTTTCTTTCCCTTGGCCCACTTGACTTTTAAATGATGCAGACTTTGTGTCTTTCTGCAGCAGTAGACTTCCTGTCTCTTTAAAACTTCTTCAGAGAGAAAAGGGGGAAGATAGGCTTGTGGCTCCCCAGAGAGAGAAGTCAGCTGTAGATGCTGCCTAATGCCAAATGCCAGCTCCCTTAGACTCAGTCACTGCGGACTCCCCTGCAGCACTTGGCGATGACTATTCCCTCTTTCAGAGTTGCCTCTTTTGGGTTCCAGGATCCTACTCTCTCCTGTTTTTCCTTCTACCTTCTGGCGATTCTTCTCTGTAAGCATCCTCTATGGACTCCTCTTTTTTTTTTTCCCATCTGGTCCTCTCCAATTTCCCTCCTGCCAAGCCTTGGTGGTCCACAGGGTCCTGCCCTCTGCTGTCGTCTCTGCACAGTTCTTCAGCCTCTAAGAGCCTCACAGTGCAGATAAGCACTGAGGATAACATAAGTCACGCAAGTGTGTATGCTTTGTAAGGTATACAGGGGAGTCACATCATGCACACATTTGACTGTTTATGCACAGCAAAACAAAATCTAAACAATGTGTATGTACCCAGAAAGAACAAGATGAGAGGTGACAATCTGCCATTTTATGCCAGGTTATCTCCGGATGTGTCGGGCCCCCAGGAGGTACAGTTTTTGACTGCATATAGTCAACATAAGCGTGTTCCACACAGCCTACACAAGCCAAACTACTGCTCAACTCATGAGGCAGCCAGCTCCTCAGATGTGAGGGGAAAGTTGCCTGCATTGGCATTATTGAGAGAAATTTATCTCTGTGTTATCGGAACTTACAGATGATGTAAGGAACCCCACTGCGTGTAATTTTGACTCTTTGAGATGACTTGAGACCTTAACCCAGAATAAGATGAAACACCACCCACCTAGCCCCCTAGATGATCAGAAGTGGTGATGCTTGCACTGGAAGGATGAAAACAGCAAATCTGAAGGTTCGACTAAAAGAGTATGGGCAAGAGATCTTGCTCAGAATCGAGGTTTCTTTTAAAAGATAGTTGTGAGTTGATTATTATCCTGAGCTATTTATTCAGCTCACTCCTATTTCCAGCCCCCAGGTGGAAATTCCTGTGAGTTTCCCAACATCCTGCCCACAACCAAGAGCAATTGAGTTGTTTCTGTGAGGTCCAGACAGGAACGTGCCTCTTCTCTGTGCTTTTTTTCTTACCTTTGTGTTTATAGTTTTAAGTTTGAAAATGCTCTATTACCTCAGGATGCGCTAGGTCAAATTAACAGAACATGCAAGGCTGACAAAAACAAAACAAACAAGACAATCAACGAATGCTAAGGGAACCACAAAGATGGCTTTTCTCCTTAGGGGCATGCTGGCTTGAAAGAAAGTTGTACCATATTCTGGAAACAGGAACAAAATAACTCGTCAAAACTCCCAGACTAGAATTCACTTAGGTGCTGAGAAAGAGGTTTATGCTTAGGGGAGAGACAAGAAACTAAGCTCCAGATATTTATGCTAAGTAAGATTAGGGCAATATGGTTTCAAAAAAATACACTGACGGGAATAGAGTATGTCGAGTACATTGGTAGTCTTCTGCTGTATGAGATGACTCCTCAAATCACTTTCTGTACCAGCCTTCAAAAAGATAGGCCAGAATCCCATAGGTTCAAAAGTTAGTCTGTTTGAAAAGATAAAGGGGAAGCAGAACAGAGGGCTTTGGTTAGACTCAGCAATGATTTTGACAATGGACACTTGCTTAGTACCTACGTTTTCAAGTTTCTCTCTCTTTCTCTTTCCTTTCCTCCTTCCTTCTATTTATTCTTCATTCACCTATTTATTCAATTATTCAATAAATATTTATTAGGGACATGCTGGTGGCAGATCCTGTGCCAGCACTGGAGGATGTTCCAGGAAACGTGGTAACACACAATCTACTATCAAGAGGGTCAGCATGAGGTGGTCAGTATAAGCTTAACAGAAGTCCCTGCTTATTCACACTTTTGGTTTTGTTTTCCAAGGCTTCAGTTACCTGTCGTAAAACAAGCCCTGAAAGTATTACAGAGAAAATTTAAATAATAAATAATTCATAAGTTTTAAATAATTTTCATTGCTATCTATTGTTACATTTGTAACAATATTTTACAACTAATAAGATAAATAACTATTTTATTTTTTGTTAATCTCTTATTGTGCTTAACTTATAAAGTTTATCATAGGTATATGTGTGCATAGGAAAAAACACAGTATTTATAAGATTTGATGCTACCTGTGGTTTCAGGCATCCATCCACAGATCATCTTGGAATTTATCCCCTGTGGACAAGGGAGGACTACTCTATACACATGAAAATATGTATATTATTACACATTTATTACAAATATAATACGTCTAAAACAGGTGGTGCAGACAAACTCTATAAAGTCTCAGGAGGAAAGATCGCCATGGACTGTGGAGAAAAATGAGGTGCAAGAACATTTTATGATGTATATAAGGCTTTACATAGTTTATACAGTGTGCAATTCTGAGTTCTCTAGAGAAGCAGAACCAACGGGAGATAGATGACAGACAGAGAGATGGATAGATAGATGATGGAAGGATGGATGGAAGGATGGATGGACAGATGATCGGTGGATGGATAGATGATGGATGGATGAATAAATAGATGGATGGATAGATATATTAGATGATGGATGGATAGATAGATGATAGATGGATAGATGATGGATGGATGGATAGGTGATAGATAGATAGATAGATAGATAGATAGATAGATAGAAAGAAAGAAAGATGGAAAAGTAAATGGATGGATGAATATATTAGATGATGGGTGGATGACAGATGACAGATGGCTAGATAGATGGATGGATGAATAGGTAGATGGCTGGCAGGTTGGATAGATAGATGGATGGATAGATAGATGATGGATGGATGGATAGATGATGGATGGATGGATAGATGATGGATAAATGGATGGATAGATAGATGATGGATAAATGGATGGATAGATAGATATATGGATGGATAGATAAATGGATGGATTAATAGATAGATGATGGATAGATAAATGAATAGAAGGATAGCTGGATGGATGGATAGATGACAGATGGATGAATGGATGGATAGACGGATGGATGGATAGATGATTGATGGATAGGTGGATGGATGGATAGATAATCTATAGATAGATAGATGCATAGACAGATGATGAATGGAGGGATAGATGAATAGATGGATCAGGGATTTATTATGGGAATTAGTTCACACACATTGTAAAGGCTGAGAAGTCCTGTGATGCGCTGTCTGCAAGTGGGAGGCCCAGGGAAGCTGGTGACACATCAGCTAAAGCTCAGTCCAAGTCCAAAGGCCTGAGAACCAAGAAAGCTGATGGTGTAACTCACAGTTTGAGGCCAAAGGTCTGAGAAATTGGAGGCTACTGATGTAAGTCCTAGAGTCTGAAAGGCCTAAAAACCTGGATTCCCGATGTCCAAGGGCAGAAGATGGTGCCCAGCTCCAGGAGAGATAACAGATTTGCCTTTCCTATGCCTTTTGGTTCTATCTGAGTCTTGATGGATGGGACGGAACCACCACATTGTGAGAGGGTGGATCTTTACTCAATCACTGATTCAAATGCCAGTCTCTGCCAGAAACATGGTCACAGACACACCCAGAAATAAAACCTTACCAGCTATCTGGACATCCCTTAACCCAACCAAGTTGACACCAGAAATTAACTATCACATATAGTTCCACAGGTGAGAAGGGGTGAGAAAATTAAAGCCAATGTTGTTTTCTTGATTCAAAGAAATAACAGGCACATCACAGAAATGAAAGACTGTGGCTAAAATAGAGTTATAGCTTAGTGTTTTTACAAGATTTGAATTTAAATACTTTTGGAATGTGAACCCCAAATATTTGAGATAGGTCTCAGTTAATTTAGAAAGTTTATTTTGCCAAGGTTGAGGATATGCATCCATGATGCAGCCTCTGGAGGTCCTGATGACATGTGCCCAAGGTGGTCAGAGCACAGTTTGGTTTTATACATTTTAGGGAGATACAAGACATCAATCGACATATGTAAGATGAATATTAGTTCAGTCTGGAAAGATAGGACAACTGGAAGCAGAGTTGAGAGGACTTGAGACAGGGAAGAGGCAGGGAAGGGACGTTCAGGACATAGGTAGATAAGAGACAAATAGTTGCAATCGTTTGAGTTTCTAATCAGCCTCTCCAAAGGAGGCAATCAGATATGTATTTATCTCAGTGAGCAGAGGGGTGACTGAATAGAATAGGAGGCAGGTTTGCCCTAAGCAGTTCCCAGCTTGACTTTTCCCTTTAGCTTAGTGATTTGAGGGCCCCAAGATTTATTTTCCTTTCACAGGTAGTAAAAAAATTGAATGAAAGTTAAATATCTCCTTCACTCCAAATTATCTTCTGTTCATTGTTGAACAATGAGTGCACAGATACAATTACTAATAATATTGTTTTCTTAATTTTTGCTTAACATTGTCTCATATGGCATTTTACACGATTATTATGACTGACTAATCTTTTTTTTTTTTTTTTTTTTGAAACAGAGTCTCGCTCTGTCACCTAGGCTGGAGTGCAATAATGCAACGTCGACTCACAGTAACCCTCGCCTCCTGGGTTCAAGAGATTCTTCTGCCTCAGCCTTGGAGTAGCTGGGATTACAAGAGCCTGCCACCATACCCAGAAAATTTTTGTATTTTTAGTAGACACAGAGTTTCGCCATGTTGGCCAGGCTCGTCTCGAACTCCTGACCTCAATTGATCTGCCCACCTCAGCCTCCCAAAATGTTGGGATTATAGGCAAGAGCCACTGCACCCAGCCAGCATTTCTTTAATATTGGGCATTGCGGTTTTAATTTTTTCTTTAATAAATTATGCACAACTGTCTTTTGGGAGTTTCTTTTACATTTTTTTGTACGTGCAATACAGTTCAAGTGACATAAACAGTTTTACTTGATGTAGTGCTAGACTGCCTCTCAGGAACATTAATGTCACTGAGAATGTACAAACATGCCTCCACGTTTACAAACATGTTATTTTATCATTCTTACTTACATTCCTAGTTCAGGGAATAATTGTTCATAATTTCTAGTTATTCTCATTTCTATTTCTTTATTCCTCCCTGGGAAGGCTGTGAGTCCGAGGAACTAGTTAGCAGTGCATCATTTTCTCCCCTTTGCAGAAAAGCCATTCTCCTGCAATTGGGGAGGCCATTGACCTGGAAGGAGTCCATGGCTTCAAGAATGAGTATGAGCCCAATTCAGCCCCCATCCCAAGTCTCCATGCCCTTGTGAGTCTCACGGGTGCTGCTCCTCCATCTGGTGCTATTCCTGGACCAAACTGAGGATCGGGCCGCTATTTCTGGTGGCCAAATAATGAGATGCAGATGAACTGGGGAGGAAGTGAGTTTTTATTTCTGTAACCACTTACAGGGAGAAGGCCTGGAAAATATCACCAGACCAACTCAAAATTACAAAGTCTTCCAGAATTTATATACCTTCTAAGCCATACGGCTGTGTGTAAATGTGCATTCATCTAAAGACATAAGTGATTAACTACTTTAAATCTATAACTAAGATCTGAGTCTTGAAGACCTCCCCCTGGAGCCTCAGTAAATTTACTTAATCTAAATGGATTCAGGTGCTGGGGTGATTACCCTTATTTTGTCTCCTGCTAAATTATGGAGGTTTGGGGAGTTCCTCCACAGGACCTGAACACAGCTTTCTTTGTTTGATGATACTCAACACTGGACACTGAGATCAGCAAGACCTGGACATGGCTCTGTTCATTTGGTGATGCTCACCACCATCTGGGAGACTGAGAGCAGCAGCACCTGGACAGACTGGCTGG